>NC_030858.1:10580235-10690223 GCF_000208745.1 Theobroma cacao | reverse complement strand
TAATATATTATATATATATATATATATATATATATATCCTATTAATAATCTAACTCTAACTAATATAATTGTAGTATAACTCTGATTAGATATTTTATATAATTATCTTTAACAAGCTTGATCTACCATTTGGGTTTTGGGTTAAATGATTCAAATTGTAATAATTGCTTTAAAAAATATGTAAAAAAGAAAAAAATCAAAACATAAAAGAATCATAATAAATAAAAAGGACATCAGAAAATCAAATTTATCGAAAGGAACTTTTCCATTTCCTTTCTCTATGAGTTTTCTCTTTTAACTTGTGGAGTTTATTCATTTTTCAAGTTTCGAATGTGGGTTGGTTTATCGGGTAAGCACTATTAAATGATTGTTAGACAATAAGCAAAAGTACTTTGAAATAAATGTTAATGATTTAATGTTTCCCTGACTTAGGATTTAGGGGAGGGCCGTCTCGTGTTTAACAAGGTTTGCCAGGGCTGTTTTTTAGTTATAGGCTCTGCAAACTGATTTTATTAGAGATTATGGAAGCTCTAAAAGACAAGTGGAAAAACTTTCATTTGATAGCCTAAGATTGGACGTTTATAGTTCTATCTTAATGATGGAAAAGAGCCCTCTAGTGATAAATGGGACTTTTGTCTTTTAGGCTCAATCTGGGAGAACAAGAAAATAAATAATGATGCGATGACAAAAATGTTGAAGACCATTTGAAAACCTAGAAGAGATTAGGCAAAATATGTTTTTGTTCAGATTTCAAAAGAAGGGGGACCTAGAAAAAGTTTAGGCTAGAAGGTCGTGGAGTTTTGATCGCAATCTTGTTGTAATCAAAGACTTTGATACAGACTATATGAAACCAGAAAAGGTGGATTTTGGACAGGAAGAATTTTGGTTTCATGTGCTTGGGTTTCCCACTAAATTAATGGTTAAAATCACTACAATGTGATTGGTAATTCAGTGGAGAATTTTGCAAAAGTGGATGGTGATGGAGGGGACCTTCGAGACAGTTTTCTACGAGTTAGGGTTTTAATTCATTTGTCAAAACCATTACGTCGAGGAAAAATGATTCCAATGGGTGATGGTCAAGTGAGATGGGTGAGTTTTCAATATGAAAAGCTCCCTAAATTTTGTTTTAGATGCAGGTTAGTTAGTCATATGGAGAGGGATTGTGAAAACCATTGTGTCGATAAGAAAGGAGTAGAGGTTAGAAACTAGTATGGGGTTTTTTAGTAGCACTACCTAGGCACAGATCAATTGAATAGTGATTAAAGGTGTTAACCAAAAGAGTGATAACAGAACTAGATGTGGAGCAAATAATAGTAGACAACATGAAGGGACCATGTTTATGTCGAGTACACTAAATGAGATACTGAAAACACAATAAGGTGATGATCGAGATTCGAGGAATGGAGACATAGTGGAGGACGATGTTGTTGGTTCTGGGGTGGGGCCAAGCGTTAACACAAATGAAGAGAGCTAAGAAGAAAATGCTTTAAGGTCAAATAATAACAGTATGGTCTAAGAGAAACATGTTAATGCACAAATAGGGTTTCAACAGATGAATGGCACAGATGAGAATAATCAAAGAGATATTTTTGAGTCCAATAATGACATTTTGGTACAGAGGTTACGTGTTAATACACAACCAGGGATACAACAGGCATAAAAGATATATGAGACTAATCAGAAAGATGTTTTGAACCTAAATATGGAGCTTGGGAATCTGGTCGATATCGAAATACATGTAGGGAAAGCCATTAAATATGGTACACTAAGATAAAAAAAAAAAGTGGAAGAGTAGAAAGATATGGTAAAGAATGGAGGAAAAAGAATGAAAAAAGTAAGAAGCTATTCTTTTGAACCAGTGGTGCAGAATGGTCTGGGAACCAGCATCGTTTAGATGAATAAGACTTATGAGCCAAGATTGTCGTGGGCTCGAGAACCCATGTACAATTCAAATGCTTCTCAAATACTTGAGGAGCAAAACTCCAAAAGTCTTATTTTTTATGGAAACAAGAAAAAGTAGTGTGGGGATGGAATGTTTACTGTTGGCTTTTGGTATGGACTACAATTTATCTGTTGATGCAATTGGAAGAGCAAGTGACTTGGCTTTGGCACGGAGAAAGGAAATTGTGCTAACAATCAAATCTTACTCTAAGAATCACATTGATGCAAAAATTGTGTTGAGGGGCTTTACTTAGAGGCTTCACTGAAAGGTATATGAGTTATCAACTCCTTAAAACTTTAAAGTCTTAATATGATCTTTTGTGGATTTGTCTAGGTGATTTTAACGAGATTTTTTTCTCTAGTGAAAAAAAAAATGATGATTGGACAGGAAAAAACTAGGGATGCGAGAGTTTAGGGATGCATGTTATGATTGTGAGCTATGTGATTTGGGTTATAAAGGACCTAGGTTCACATGGTGGAATAACCGTGATGAGGAGGATTTCACTAGAAGCCAACTTGATAAGGCATTGGCTACTTGTGATTTTTTTTTTTTTTGCTCAGCCAAAATAAATTTCATTAAAGTCACCGAGACTATAGTGAATTAAAGCCAAAAGGCCAATAAGTACAAGCATCTGCAAGCAACAGTTGGCAAGCTGTTGCAACAAAAAGACTAACAAGAAGCATCAAAAAGAGGAGAACATCAACATAGAGAGGGAGCTCAAAGCATTAAAAAATAAGACTGACAATGGAGCAAAAGAAAGATTGCAGCGTAAGAGTCATACAGCAACTTACGAGTTTACCACCAAGTAGAGAAGGAAGTAGAAGCATCAGCACCATACCTGGCTAAGGAGTCAGTGAATGAATTGCCTTCTCTAAAGACATGAGTGAAGGACACATTACCAACGGAAAGTAGCAGTGAGTCTATTTCATTGAAGATGTGCCATTTATCCCAAGGTCATCGTTCGACACAGTTAATCCAGGATAGAGCAACCCTTGAATCCGACTCAACAATTAAATGGGAAGAGGAGTAAGTGAAGACGAAAAAGAGGCAAAGAGCATGCAAGATGGCCATAAATTCCGCATAATTGGAGTCATGCAAACGGAGTGGAGAAAAGAATAATCCTACTACAAAACCGTCCAAGTTGCGCAAGACCTAACCACAACCAACAAGTCCTGACTGTCCTCTGGTTGAGCCGACAACATTAAATTTGAACTTGCTAACGAAGGGTGGTGACCATGAAACGCCAGATCGATGGTGGAAGGGGGTTCTCTGGCATGAGTAATTTTGAGGATCAGACCACCAACCAATTTCATCGATGGCATCATCGCCTTCACATGCTTTAATCCAGAACATAGAGTGCAACTTAGTGAGAAAAATGATTTGGAGACCATCCCAAATCTTGGAATTGAAGACGGATTCATTATGTGCAAGCCATAATGACCACAAAGTAGCACCATAAACAATCATCCATCTTTTAGAGACATTACCAATGAACGGATAAAGGGACCAAGCTTGGATAAAATCGAGAATGGTGGAAGGGCCACACCAATCAACACCCCACCATTGAAAAACAAGACCCTAGATAAGCCAACTGAAATTGCATGTGAGAAAAATGTGCGAGCAAGTCTCCTCAGCAAGACCGCACCAAATGCATCGCAGCTAATCAAAATTAAAATGAACACCACGAAAGGAGAGGAAAGTCTTTGTAGGAATTGCATTAAGGACTACAAGCCACAGGAAACACTGAACTTTATGAGGGATAGATAGCTTCCATAGAGATTGAAACCATACCGTTTGATCATCATCATAGGCGTTTAGCCTAGAACAGAAAGATTTGATGGAGAAGATCCCTTAGGGGTCATGCTTCCATACAACTTTGTCCTTCCTACCCAGCACAAGAACAACAGAAGAGAGTTGACGCAAAAGTTCCTCATAGTCTGACTTTTCTCAAGAAAAAAGTGCCCATCTGAAGTTAAGAGACCATGACCCATTAGAATTGGCATCGGCGACTCGAATGTCCTTATCCGTAACCAACGAGAAAAGGCAAGGATAGTTGGAGAGGGGCAGGTCCTCAACCCATTTATCAAGCCATATGAGGATGGTGTTACCATCCCCTACAATCTAGTGGCAAGCATGAAAACCAATCAGGTTATGAACCCCTTCATAGGATGGAAGCTTAACGATGTTTTTCCAAATCAACGACATTCTCGACGTGTTAGAAACAGAAGGGGTCCAATAAGTGTCATTAGTCTCGTATTTACCAACAATCAAACGTCTCCATAAAGCTTCTTTATCAGTTCCATAGAGCCACCACCATTTGGCTAGATGGGCGAGATTCCTATGAGAAAGGCTAGAGATTCCTAACCCACCAAATCTTTTGGGCTTACAAACAGTAGACCAATTGACTTTGGACATCTTGCGCTTATCCGTGGATCTTCCACATAAGAAGGAACGTCGTAGTTGCTCGAGCTTGCGTATGACACCTTTAAGTGCGCAAAGTGGTGGTCTTTACTAAAGATATGGGTGCTTCGAATCATCTAGCCCTTAGAGTGAATCTTTTCCACCATAATCGAGTTAATTGAAAGAAATGATTTCACTTTAAAGAAGCTTGGCTACATGACTGACATGTAATCGCGTAATTGATGACGAGTTGGGTGGTAATGTGCAGCACCCAAGTGAGTTATTACAAAAACTTCATTTAATTAGAAAGAAAATAAAGTTTAACAAAATGGATCTATTGGGATTAGTACAGGAGAAGATTAAAAATACACATGAGGAGCTTCAAAAGTTACATGGCTCGGTGTTCCAAGTTAACAAATTTAGAGAAGCAAAAAAAAAGCTTTATGGGTTGCTTAAAGAGGAAAAGATTATGTGGAGACAAAAATCCATTGTTGAATGATTAAAAGCGAGAGATAAGAATATGAAATTCTTCCACAATAGAGCCTCTGAAAGAAGAAGGAAGAATAAAACATGGGCTTTAAAAAAAGATAATGATGAATGGGTAGACTCAAATGCAGAACTGCAAAGAGAAGTGAATAATTTTTTTAAAATCTTTTTATCATATCTAATCTGCAAATGATAAAGGAAGTCTTAACCTTTGTGTAAACAAAATTGAATGATGATATGATAACAGCTTTAGATGCTGAGATTAGTTTTGAAGAGGTGAAGTGTGTTTTGCTCCAGATGAACCCAACAAAGGTTCCAAGCCTAGATGGCTTCCTTGTTCTGTTTTACTAAAAATATTAGGATAAATTGGGTAATTGCATACATCTATTGGGGATTGATTTTTTAAAAAGAAAACTAGATAATTCATATATTAATCATACCCATATAGAGCTTGTTTTGAAGACAGATTAGCCAAAAAAGGTAAGTCAGTTTTGATCTATTAGTCTATGTAATGTGCTTTACAAAATTGCATCTAAGGTTTTAACTAATAGGTTGAAAACAATTATGCCTTTGATTATTTCAGAGAACTAAAGTGCTTTTGTCCTAAGTAGGCTTATTTTTTATAATGTAGTAATGGCTCATGAGATTATTCGTTTTCTACATAATAAGAGATAGGATTCAATTGGCAATTTTACGTTGAAACTTGATATGAGTAAGGCATATGACAAGGTTGAATGGCTATTTAGGGAAAAAATAAAGTGCAAGACAGGGTTCAGTAAAAAAATCTAGATATGATTATGCAATGTTGATAACTCTATAATATAGAGTTATTTGAGCTTAATTTTGATAATAATTTAGCTTAGTTTTTGTAGTAATGCATAGAAATTAGTAGATTTTATTTAATTATTTTAAATTAGTTATTTTAGGTGAGTCAATCTAATCTTAGTTAATTTTGTGTTTAATTTGGTGTTAATATGGTTAAGATAGGATGTTATTGATTTATTTGTGCTTTTTTAGGTGTTTGAAAAAAGAATTTTCGTAAAAGAAAGAGAGCAATTTCAAGGTGCAGACTTGCACTGCATATATTTCGGTATTTCGGTCATAACTTTCTCTACAGAGCTCCAAATGAAGCGATTCTTGAACCATTGGAAAGATAAATTGGGTAATTGGGTAATTGCATACATCGATTGGTGATTGATTTTTTAAAAGGAAAACTAGATAATTCAGATATTAATCATACCCATATAGAGCTTGTTCTGAAGACAGATTAGCCAAAAAAGGTAAGTCAATTTTGTTCTATTAGTCTATGTAATGTGCTTTACAAAATTACATCTAAGGTTTTGACTAATAGGTTGAAAACAACTATGCCTTTGATTATTTCAGAGAACTAGAATGCTTTTGTCCTAGGTAGGCTTATTTTTGATAATGTAGGAATGGCTCATGAGATTATTCGTTTTCTACATAATAAGAGATAGGGTTCAATTGGCAATTTTGTGTTGAAACTTGATATGAGTAAGGCATATGATAAGGTTGAATGGCTATTTAGGGGAAAAATAAAGTGCAATACAGGGTTCAGTAAAAAATATCTAGATATGATTATGCAATGTTGATAACTCTATAATATAGAGTTATTTGAGCTTAATTTTGATAATAATTTGGCTTAGTTTTTGTAGCAATGCATAGAAATTAGTAGATTTTATTTAATTATTTTAAATTAGTTATTTTAGGTGAGTCAATCTAATCTTAGTTAATTTTGTGTTTAATTTAGTGTTAATATGGTTAAGATAGGATGTTATTGTTTTATTTGTGCTTTTGTAGGTGTTTGAAGAAAGAATTTCCGTAAAAGAAGAAGATCAATTTCAAGGTGTAGACTTGCACTGCATATATTTCGGTATTTTGATCATAACTTTCTCTACAGAGCTTCAAATGAAGCGATTCTTGAACCATTGAAAAGATAAATTGGGTAATTGCATACATCGATTGGTGATTGCATACATCGATTGGTGATTGATTTTTTAAAAGGCAAACTAGATAATTCAGATATTAATCATACCCATATAGAGCTTGTTCTGAAGACAGATTAGCTAAAAAAGGTAAGTCAGTTTTGATCTATTAGTCTATGTAATGTGCTTTACAAAATTACATCTAAGGTTTTGACTAATAGGTTGAAAACAATTATGCCTTTGATTATTTCAGAGAACTAGAGCGCTTTTGTCCTAGGTAGGCTTTTTTTTTATACTGTAGTAATGGCTCATGAGATTATTCGTTTTCTACATAATAAGAGATAAGGTTCAATTGGCAATTTTGTGTTGAAACTTGATATGAGTCAGGCATATGACAAGGTTGAATGGCTATTTAGGGAAAAAATAAAGTGCAAGACAGGGTTCAATAAAAATATCTAGATATGATTATGCAATGATGATAACTCTATAATATAGAGTTATTTGAGCTTAATTTTAATAATAATTTGGCTTAGTTTTTGTAGTAATGCATAGAAATTAGTAAAATTTTATTTAATTATTTTAAATTAGTTATTTTAGATGAGTCAATCTAATCTTAGTTAATTTTGTGTTTAATTTGGTGTTAATATGGTTAAGATAGGATGTTATTGATTTATTTGTACGTACTTTTGTAGGTGTTTGAAAAAAGAATTTTTGTAAAAGAATGAGAGCAATTTAATGGTGCAGACTTGCACTCTATATATTTCGGTATTTTAGTCATAACTTTCTCTACAGAGCTTCAATTGAAGCAATTCTTGAACTATTAGAAAGGTAAGAGAAAAATATACAACTTTTATGTTTATCATTTCACCCAGTTCAGCATGGAAGGTGGTCAAAAATCTTGTCAAAGTGTACATATTGTAGCAGTACTAGAGCAATTACGATTTCTGTTAATTAATTGGGCAAAACTGCGACTTACATAGTCTGATAAGGAAATCACAACTGAAATTGACTTTTTTCTTCACCCAACTTGGTCAACTTCAAAACCTATAAAAACAACCTTTCGAAAGACTTGATGGGGAACGAAGAAAACACCAAATTAATATCTGAGAGTCAAGCTACAGAGTCATTGAAAGAATTTGTAGAATTCAAGGAGATTTGGAGATCAAGAATACATGCCTTAGTTTTTTCTATCTTTCTATTATTCTTTTATTCTCTTGGTTTTAATGTTTAAACTTTATTCGATGATTATGTGTAACTTGATAGGGAACTAAATTGTTTACCTAAGATTATGATTGAACTCAATATATAGTTTGAATTATTTATCTCTCTTTTACTTATGTTTGATGGATTTAAGTTGTTTATTTTATTCTGTTCTTAATGCCTCTAATTGCCTAATCACCAATTAGATTGATTTGGAAACTTAGGTTAAACTTTGACGAAGGAGATTTAGGTAGAATTTAAATAAAATAGCGTATGATCGAATGCACTTAGTTACTTAAGTGATTTGATTTGCATATAGGGTAGGCATATACTTATAAGCCATACGTAGCTAGGATTAGAGCACAAACCTAATGAATCTTTCTTCAATTTAATTTGCATAGACATATAGTAAATTAATTGGGATAAGTATTTTTATGAGAAACTCGACAAAGACTTATAAATAATTTAGTAATCTAAGTTAGCAATTTAATCTATTAAACTGAGTTAAGAGAAAGAGACAATAATCAGATGAAGTATTGTGAGATATTATAATCTTAGGTTCAGTAGTTAAGTGAGTTTTATTTACTATTTAATTTTTGTTTTAGTTTATTGGTTTTAATTTTTCTTTTTTATTTTAATTGTTTTGATAAAATTAGGGTGTTATAATTTTAGTAGTTAACAGTAGGAATTAAACAATTCTCCGCAGAAACGATACTCTGCTTCATTACTGTATTACTTGTTAACGATAGTGCACTTGCGTAAGTAGAAAATTGAACAACAAATGTATAACCACGATTTCTTATTTGGTTATTATGAATGAAAGTTCGAGGAAATAGGTTTGTGCTATTTAAAGGATTAATGCAAGAAGACCCCCTCTCTCCTTTTTTGTCTGTAATAGTCTCTAAAGCATTATCTTGTCTGTTGTTGAATGCCAAGCTCTAAAAAACCATTTCTAGTATTGAGGTATGTCGTTGAGGACTGAATGTGACTCATTTGTTTTTTACAAACAATAGCATGGTCTTTGGTAAGACAAAGAGTATTGAAGCTCAAGCTCTTAAAGTTTTTGAATGGTATGAGAAAACCTCTACACAGAAGATTAGCATGGAGAAATTGATAGTGTTTTTCAGTCAAAATACTAGAGAAAAGGATAAGGAAGTTTATGTCAGATTCTTGGTATCCAAAATGGGCATTAGGGAGGTAAATACTTAGGAATGCCATTGATTGGTAGGGATTCTATAAACCAGATTTTTAGGTATGTGAAAGAGAAGACTGCAAAAGGGATCTCCAAATGAAAAAAAAAAACTTCTATCAATTGCAGAAAAGTAGTTTCTAATCAAATCTGTTGCGCAGGTTGCCCTTACTTATGTCATGAGTTGTTTTAAGCTCCCAGATTCATTATGCAAGAAAATTGATTCTATTATAGCTCGTTACTAGTGGGGAGGAAATGTGAAGGACTAGAAAATTCATTGGAAAAGTTGGCGATCTTTGTGTATATCCAAAAGGTCTAGCGGTTTAGGATTCAAAAGCTCAGAGAGTTTTAATATGGCAATGTTGACTAAGTAGGGTTGGAGATTACAATTGGTCGAACCTACTTTAGCTTTTAAAGTATTAAAAGCAAGATACTTCTTTAACACAGACTTTATGGATACTCCCTTTGGTAACAATTTTAGCTATCTTTGGAGAAGCATAAGAGGAAGTCAAGATTTACTAAGGAAAGGGTTAATTTGGAGAGTAGGAAACAACAATAATATTTTGGTTAAAAGACATTGTTGGATCCCTTATGACACACCTAATCCATTCATTACTTATACTGATGATGTAGTAGAATTAACAAAGGTGAGCGAATTAATAGATGCTGACATAGGTGGTTGGAATGAGGATAGGATTTATCAATGCTTTCTGCCATTTGAATGCAACTTTATTCTCTCTATTCCTCTAAGTTATCAGAAACCAATGAAACGCCAAATTTGGTTTTATGAGGGACATGGTCTTTATTCGGGTCAAGTCTAGGTACCACATATTATTTTCATCTTCGAAACCCCAAACTGGTGGCAATTCAAATAATGTTGATCCTATGTGGGGTAGATTATGGAAGTTTCACCCCCCTCGCAAGTTAGGCCTTTTCATGTGGAGATGTTTAAAAAATATTTTGCCTACACGAAATGCACTTATTCAGTGAAGAATAAATGTTGAGCCGTTGTATCCATTTTGCTTTAACGTAGCTAAAATGGATTTTCACTAGCTGATGTCATGTGACTTCTCAAGAGCTGTATGGTTGGTTTCGAAGTGGGGCTTTCGAGATTTGTCAAGGTGTTTTTCCTCTCTTTATAATTGGTTCAATTATCTTTGCGATCAAATGGAGAAAGATGTTTTAGAGGATATATGTGGTGTCCTATGGGCATTATGGAAAACTCGAAATTCTAATACATATATATATATATATATAAACCATAGGATTGAACTTGGAGATGTGTTGCAAATGGAATATGCTATCATTCAACAATACCAAGAAGCTAATGTGTCGGTGGCTAGTGGTGAAGATGGAGTTTTGAGTTTGAGCTTGGACATGTTGATGAGAATGTAAGGGAATTGGCTATACTCTGATGCAGTTGTATTTGATTTTAACTATGCAAAATTTGTTGGTGCTGGTTTTATTGTTTGCAATGATGATGGAGACGTTATCTTATCTAATGCCAATCATCAAATTATTAATTATAATATATACCCTTGTTTATGTAAACTTATAGTAAGATATATATATATATATATATATATATATAATACTTNTGTAAACTTATAGTAAGATATATATATATATATATATATATATATACTTAAAAAGAGCCTATGAGATTAAAATAGTTTTGCAACTTATTTTTGTTTTTAATTTTATGTAATTAAGGACAAACTTATAGAATTAATTAAATTAATTTATGAAAGTATGATTATTTGCAATGTCTTTTAATATACATACTTTATATATTAGGTTAATTTATAAGGAATATAATTACTATTATATAGGGGCGAAGCTAGCTAATTTTGTTGAAGGGGTTAAAAAAGGAAAAATAAAAGTTAAAAATTTTAAAAACTAATATGTTGAACTTAACCAACAATCAAAAAATTGATAATAAAATATAATTTTATAGAACATGTAAATCAAGAAAAAAAAAGACTTGCAATAGTCCAAAAGTTGTGCTAAACCATGTTTCATTGATTCAAATTCATCAATTATTAATTATGTACTGAAAAATATTCATTTCTTTAGGATTAAGTCTTGGATATTTTGATTCACATTGCTTTTGTTTATGAGTTGAAGCATTGAGGCTTGATGACTCAAATATAGGAGAATTATTTGGACTCAAATATAGAAGAGTTAAATAAAATTTTTTAACATAACTAAGTTTTTAAGCAGATTTAGGTAATTATCGAGTAGTGAATATATATTAGAGTTCAAGTTAAGGTAATAAATTTCAAAAATATCTAAATAGTTATAGGATTCAAGTATCCTATAACTTAATAGGATTCAAATTTATATATTTTAAAATTAACGAGTACCTTATCTATTGACATCTTTATAAAAAACTTGGCATCTACAATCGAAATTTGTCGACAAAGTTGTGTTGAGCCGTAGCTTGGTCTAGTGAGAAAAAAGGAGAGAAAATGAGGTGGAAAAAAGGGGTTTATAGTTAGGATTAGGCTAGAGTTTTTATAAGACTCCCAAAATGGTGTGGTTTTGGGGTAGGAAAAGCAGCAAAATGAGAAAAAAATAAAAAGAAGAGCGGGCCGAATCCAACCTTGAACCGACCCGACTCTAGTTGAGGTCGAACCTAACTTAGACAGACTTAAGTCCAGTTAGGGTATGTTGTCTTAACTCACTCTTTTTGTTACCTGTTTAATTTTTTTGTGCATATCTAACTCTCTGATATTGTTTAAAAAATTTAATCGAAGAATAATAAAAATTTAAATTCTTAATTGAATCAATTTAATAATTATTTAGAAAAAAAAAATCCAGAAAAGAAAATTTTGAGAATAAAAGTGACGATTTTTAAAATTTTCTTAAATCTCTTTATAATAATACACATGAAGGGTAGGGCTGCCCCGGTGGATTAGTTTCAACATTACAATAACCAGATAATAGTTTTACCAAATTCATTAGAGTCGGCAGGCAAGGGCTAGTAAGACCTGGTGAAGTTTGTAAGCATAAGGAAAAAAAAAAGTGACGGCTGCAGCACTTGAAAAGATAAATATGGAATTGGCTGGCTAATGAATTTGATACAACAGACTCCCTATTCCTAGGTATTTTGCTCTTCGTTTCTCAGTGCCCACTGGAGAAAACAAATATAATTTACAAGCACGCTCTTTACATAGATGCCAAACTCACTCTCCGTTAATCATTAGTGACTGGAACGGCACCCTCTTAATTTCCACAAATGTTGAATGCTCCTTGTTCATTGGCTGTTTCCATGGCTCCCCATCCATCTGCATAAATGCATCTTTCCACTCCCCACCCCTTATCTCCAGCCTAATTGATGCAGCCTGAAAAATATCAGCAAAATTCATCAGCATACCACATTTTCAAGATACGCATGTTTTTCTCTTCTTATCTAACACTCACTAGGAGTGTTTAAGACAACTTCTAGTGATTATCAAGCTTTTTTTTTTTTTCTTGTTTTCAGTACCTAGCACGGACATAATTTTAGTTTTCCAAGTAAGCATTCTTATTATCAGCCCTATCAGTCCAATCTAAATTTTGTACTACTTCTAGACTCTTATGTTTAACCGACTCTGACTTGTTTACACTACCTGCGCAATGTGTTTTGCCGAGATGAGTTCAACCATTACAAATGATGCATGCCATCCTTGCTTTAAGCCAAAAATTTCTAGAAGACCATCATCAGCATGGGCCTCAACAAAGCCTCTCTGAAAAATGAACAATAAAATTGAGGCAATCATTTCAGATTTTGAATTCATCAAGCCTCTTGATAAGCTTAATAGTACACAAAAATATCACGTAACTCCGATCTAAATTGAAAGCAATTAAGTTTGCATAATCAAGGGAAAAAATGCAGTATTAATTAAAAACCTTGGCAGTAACATCTACCAGAATCCTTTGTGGAACTATGATTTACATTTGAGAAATATCTATTATGACCTGTCATTTTAAGCTGACAACAGTTAAAAGTTATGTAATTTTCTTATAATTACATACGATTAAAGTAACATAACCTTTAATTACATATGATTAAAATAACATACCTTTCATCTAAGTCTAACCAAGATCCATCTTAATTTGAAAATTAAACAAACCTAAACAGGCCTCAGGCTAAATTCATGTTAATGCATCAAAAGTGAAATGGTCATTTCATTTCAATTCCCCTCAGAATTCACATTATTGACTTATGTTACTTCAATATAAAAATTGGAACATTGTAAAGGTTCATTAAGATATACTCTCATCTTTCATTTTTATTACTATTTTTTTTTTTTCGTTTTGCAATATCAAATGGCTGTTCACCCTTTCTCACAATTTTAAATTTATATTCTACAATACATGTCAAGACAACCATCTAAACTCATGCATTTTCAAATAAAACAAAGCCAATAAATCATCATTATCAAGATAATATTTCAAAGAGCCATTGATTTTTTTTGCCAAACAAGACTGATGGATTAAAATAACACAAATTGCCCAGTTTTCACAGATTTTGACCCCTGAGAGAAATCATTCCCAGTGCCTGGATCATGTTAGACGGAAAGGGTGACATCTGCAACTACAACCATGTCTTAAAAGTGTACAACTACATAGCATCCATCCAGTTCACTAAAATCTTCCAGTATGATCATTGGCCATAACAATTTTGAATTCTAAAGTAGGTTCAAAAGCTCCAATCTTGCAAAAAACCAAGCCAAAGTTGTTTAAAATTGCAAAATAAAGCAAGCAAAAAACATTTGTTTCCATTATGGAGCTAAATTTCTCTTTATCGCTCAACCTCTGAAATCCAAATCCAACCATCAAACATGCAACAGCCGAAGCAAACACTTCAAATATACCCAAAACACACACACACAGAGACGGTACTATGAACATTGTACAAAGAGTAATATTAAGTAACCTGAAGAAATGTACCATACCTTTTCCAAATATTCTGGCTTTAGATTACCCCATGGATTTCTCCCACTTCCATAATTATGAAGATTTAAAGCAACAACGGCCCTCACGCTAAAAACAAGTAGCATAATGTTAGAGGATGATTAAATCATAAACCATACCAGGGGTAGAAATGTTCTACCTAATTATATACTTGCTGTCATAGTAACTTTAGTAATAGCTTGTTTTGCAGAATGTTCTAAAAAAGAAGTATTTATGGATGTAAAAGATGTTCATTGCACATTAGTGTAAAGGTTACATAGAAACCATGACAGCAAACAGTTGATAAGTAATAACAACAACTATCAAAAAGATGAAGACAAAGATTAGGATGCTTATGTATCAAAAGGTAAAATTAAATACATTGAAATGTACCTTTTAGGGATTGGAATCTGCTCCCATTCTGAACAATTGACCCTTCTAACATGCATCCTTAAAATGTTCTTGAGTCCCCTGCATTTGGAAACATTTTAAAAAAATATTACCTTAAAAAAATGATTATTGAGTGCAGAACACCATTAACAGGAAGACAGACACTTTCTCGCATAGGATTCATGGGTACTCAACTAAAGCAAAATACATTTAAAAAGGAACTTGTTGGTTTAACTCAACAAGCATTTGCAAACCACATGTATTTATGATAGCAATGATGTTTTCTTAATTTGAGAAACACTAAGACACGAAAACAATGTGGTCAAAGTAAGAAGGCACCCCCAAGGTAGAAGGACTTTTGTACTGCCCGAGGCACAAGCACCAAAATAGAAAATAGCACCCTTTTTATTTTTGTACAAATATACATAAATTGTCAATTCAAAGTAGAAGTTCAAAAAAATAAAAATTGTAGAGCGACATTTCATGGAGGCATGTCTATTAGGCACATCTCACTTTTTAAAATAATGAGCTGAGGCATCAAAGACTTATGCTTGGTGAAGGCACTTTTCTGTCTTACACCTTGTCTCATTGTCTCAGTACAAAGGACAATGCCTTGGCTACAATGTCTAATGAACAATCAAACCTTAACTAACTGAGTGTTGCATGTAAGGATTATTATGTCTTGTGCCATGCCACATCAGGCCAGGGCATTTGCTACACTGTCTAATGAACAATCCAACCTTAACTAAATGCTTGCATTACATACACACCTGCAAGCTAATAAACATACAAATAAACATATCATTGCTATTTAGAAAAAGTAACACCCACATTATAGGACAAGATGTAAACCAAACAACTATCATAATATCTAACCTTAAACTTGGATCACTCATGCAAGGTGTGAGAAACCAACCCTGAGTGCAACTGTAACCGGAGTAGATAATCTGCCACAAAATATGGACCAATTACAATCTAATATTAATTTTACCAAAGAATCAAATGATTAACTAGGGCAGAGAAACTAATAATTTGAATTTTAAAACTAAGCCACACACAGCAATTAAATGTAAATTAACTTTAGCGAGACTAGTATATATTCTGTGGAAATCCTAATGGAAATAACGGGAGAATCAGTGAAAGGTCCTGCATAAACCAAATTTACAAGCATTTACACAGGAACTTCATAACTCTTCTATTAGCTTGAAAAGCACAAGGAAAGACTGGAAAACATATAAGACCTCACTAGTTTTATGTTGTAAATTGGTTTTGCTTCTAGCCTTTCATGTATCCTCCTCATTCCGTGTCAAAGAATTTGGAGTTTGCACATCTTTAAAATATAGGTATCATGACTGGAGTGCAAAATATTTAGTCACGCAAAGTACAGATTGAGGAAAAACTTTAATCTATGTAGACAAGACAATCACTTCCCGTCCCTACTTTTGACTATGGCATGCATATTCACTAATAACGACATACCTATCTGTAGATGATCCATATAGGTTTGGCAGATAGTAGTATTACCATTAATAAACTTCACGCTAAAAAAATACAATTGATAGTATAACACCAAGAGATTGAAAACAAAACATTCTTGAAATTGTAGTTAAATGAGTAAACAAATCCAACAAACATACCTTATTTGTAATAGGACCTTGTGCAAAGTAAGGTTTTTCATTACGTAAATGATGGAATCCATAAGCAACTTGTGCATCCATTCCTGAAAGCAAAATGAAAACAGGAAGATTCATAAGAACCAATAATAATAATAATAATAATAATAATAATAAACACATTCATAACAAAAAGTTTAAAACATGATATCTAAATTTTTCATTACTCCCAATTTTACATTTGTTTTTTCTTTTGCAAAAGTTTTTTTGGGTCTTGCAAATTACTATCCAAATCAGTGAATAGGAACACTATAGGCTTTAACGAGTTGTCTTGAGCCTTTCTGAGTACAAATGAGTATGAACCCCCCCTCTATCCCTCCTCCCCCTTTTTTCATGAATTTTTGTGAAATTGCGAGGGTAAGGGATATTAAGATTTGGATGAGTGAAAAAGTTAAATTTACTAGACTAAAGCAGATAAAATCAACATAAAATCTTGATCATCTATGGATTCTATTAGGGTCTGAGGTTTAGAATGCTACTAACCTACTCTATTTGTCTTAATATAATAGCAGCTAAACTGAAAAACAGCTACAAGCCGAAATTATGATATTCAATTGTAAGATGATAGTACAGCTCCCAACCAGTGAATTTCCACATGCACAGAATTAAAATAACCAAGATCTAGAAGTAAAACAAGTATACCATACCAATGCTAAAGTAATTATAGAATACTCCTTCATAGCAGTTCACTTTGTCAGGAACATCCCCATCAATCTCCAAAGTCTGCAGTCACAAACAAGATTTTTCACATTTGAATTTGAAACCCCACATCATAAGATCATAAATCACAATGAAATAAATATTCAGTTTAAAAAAAGGAATAAAAAGAAAAAGAAAAAGAAAACAGAGAAGACCCAGTATTGCATCATGTCTAAGTAACCAGATGGTAGACCAGGCTGAATACTTAGAATGAAGCAGTTTTAGATAAACAATGCAACAGTTCATTTGATATTGTGCTATATATTGTATTAAAGCTTATTTTGATCTATGACCTAAAGAGCACTCTTTCTTTTCAAAAACTTGTTTGTATAATTTAATATCGTAAATATAGACACATACACATTTTTACACATGCTTATATCACATGATATCCTCAGATTATATTTGAATCCAAATAATACCCAATTCAGTAACCTAATGACCAAAGTTCTAAACTAGAGCATTTAAAACTTTATTAACCTTCATAGAACTCAATTAAGCATTAATGTTTGCACATCAAAAAATAGCCATGCAAGAGAAGTTGATTGATAAAAACAGAGGATTTAAAGTACACAGATTCACTACCTGATCAAGAGAACACTCTTCTGTAGCCTTCAAAGAATAGGGAGGATCAACTACTTCTCCGCCGGGCATTTGCAACACAACATGCCAACTGCATCTTCAAAGAAACAAATTACAGATATCGTGCCAGTTATATTGACAAACCACAATATGTTATACTAAGCCACAAAGTAGGGTTTATATAACAATGAGGTCTTGTGCAAACCCATTTTCAATTGTAAGAAACTGAAACATACACTGAGTCCTCAATAGTGATGGAGACCATTGGGAACACTAGTGATTATTGACCACATGGTGGATCATCCATACGTATACATAAGCAATCACCTAAACGCTATCAGTGTGCCACTGAAGCAAAACATAGTACCAATCGTCATTTAATAAGTGTATACTCACCTATCTAGATGGCAAATTGGACCCATAGTAGCTCTGTGCAAAGTTCTTTTAATAGCCGATTTCCAGGCAAAAGGAAATGAACCTCCCTGCAGTGAACATTTAGAGCATGAATCAACAAAGCAAGAGACGAAAACAGTAGACAACATAAAATTTTAAAATTTAAAGGCATATCTTACCCAACCGAAACTTCTAGACAAGTCATTGCCTGTACCAAGAGGAATGACAGCTACAGGAGGAACTGGCTCCCGGCCTTTTTGATGAAGTTCTCCAAGACAACCAAGTACCCAACCCACTGTACCGTCACCTCCAGCAACCTGCCCACTCAAACAGAGTCTTACAACATCAGCTTGGAATGTTCTGTTCGTTAGTTACTTTTGCTATAGCTTTTTATTTTCTAGAAAATTGCTACAAAAACAAAATCATAGTTGATTTAAAGCAAACTAATGAGTTTCAACACAAGCATTCAGTATAAAAATAAAATCATGTACTTTATTCCTCATAAACACTTAGTAGATTTTGATCTTAATTGGTCAAAAAACATAATTTACTTTTAAATTAAAAAAAAATAACTTTTTAACTCTTTCAGAAGTAAAAAAAGCAAGTAACAAAAAAAATAACAACTGAATTGTAACTAAACTAAAGCAGTAAAATACCAATTAGAACATTCTAAAACAACAGCGTAGAAAGACAAGTTTAAAAGTTGGTAAAAACATACCACAACTCTCATGTTCTGACGTGTCTCTTTGGCACAACGGTCACCGTTGTTAGCCCACTTCTCAAGGCAAGCAAGTCCATACCGTACAAATTCATGCGGTTTCACATCGTGGAGGTCAAACACCTACATTTACAAAATTACCAATTCTTCAAAAAAAAATACATAGTATTAGGAAATTCCCGAACCAAAAAAAAAATAAAAAGTGTTACCTGTTCTTCGCTGATTAGTTGCTGGATACGCTCTTTAAGGATGGGCCCATAACGGCCGCCGCTACGGGGGTTAATGAAAACGACCATAGGGGATTCAGGACAGGGAACATCGTCGGAGCCATGTAGACGGAAATGCTGGTCCCCGCCATCTACGTCTTTTTTCTTAATGGAATCTAGCATCGCAAGGCGTAGATACTCTGGCATCAAAAGCCGCCGTCTGAGGTCTTCCTTATCGATCCTAACACCGGCTAAACCCGACAAGCCGCAAGCTCTTATCGAGTCCATCATCGAGGAACGAGCCACGATCCGTGCCGTCGATGAATCCCCTGCCGAGGTCGGCGAGTCCATATTTCGTTGTTTCTTTTAATATTTATCCTGATTATTAAAAAAGCAAAGTATGTGAGTAAGTAAAGGTATGTTATTTATATATACAGAGAAGGAGATTGAAGGAGGGAGGGGGCAGGGGAGAAGGAAGAGGTTGGTTTCTCGGTGCGTGTTTTTTGAAAAAGCGTTTGGAGGATTTTCATTGTTTTTTCTTTTTTCTTCTGCTTGGAGTTGGTTGTGGAAGGGACTATGAAATAAATGCCCTTTCGGGGCTCTTAAATTACTTAACTGCCCATATTGGCAGTATTGTAACTGAAGGCTTTCTCCGCGTTTCGTCATTTTTTTTTTTTTTTTGGAGTGGCGTTTTGTCATTGTCATTACTTGTACAAAGTGAACTCTAGTGTCAGTTTAACCAAAATAGCGTACTTTTCTTATTTTTGTTATTACCTGAAAACCTAGTTTCTTGATCTAAAACAATGGAAATTAATTTAAAAAAAAAAAAAACTCAAAAGTAGTAGCACGTAACATGTAGCTTTTGTAAAACATGTTCCTAAAAGGATACATGTAATGACGAGAATTGACAGTGAAATCACACCTATTAAACCTACACTTAATGCTTAATTCAAACGTGATATATTAAATTATATATAACGTGAGTATCTATTACAAAACTCAATTTGATTCGGAATCCAAAAAAAATTCAATTTTTGATAAAGATTAAATTAATAAAACAAAATTAACTAATCAAAATCAAAATCATATCTAGAATAATTAATGAATTTTAAATATTACATTAATTATAAGAAATTTATAAATAAAATAATATATAAAATTAAAATTTAATAATAAAAATTATTATTTATAATCAAATTCTGATCAATGGGTGTCTTATGACTACTACTAAGAACATAACCATTACTCGAATCTTTTCCAAATCTGTGGTAGGTAATAATTTTGTTATCCAAATTCTACCTAAACTCAATTATAAGAGACTCTAATTTAACTTAAGCGAGATGAATAGTATAAAAGACCTGATTTTAAAATACCTAAGGTCATCCTTAGTAATGACAATGATGAGTCGAAAATTTATTCTTGTTAATTTAATTGCACTAGAATTTGTTTTACCTGCAAGTTTCATGTGAATTAAATTACATGTCAAGTATTATAAATTAAGTAATAAGCAATGTTTTATCTAATAAATTAAGGATTGATAAGAGACACACACAATCAAAGTTCTTGATTTGTTTATATCATAACCCTATCTGACAAATCCCAACACTATCAAAAAAATAAAAAGTAATGATTCAATTAAATTGAAAACTCTATTTAAAAGTAATTTAAATAAATCTTAAATATATTATAAATTTTATTAAAAAATAAAAAGATTTTGTTAACGAGTGTCTGAAGATAATCTTTAAGTTTACATACTATATTGAATCATATATATTTCTTGTAAATGCATTGAGAATCATTACTTGGCTGTTAATTATTACATTTAATTCAAAAATATTATTATAAATAGTATGTTAAGTAAACTTAAAAAGTGTACTAAGTGCACTCAGTATCCAAAAAAGTAAGCAGGGCACTAATATTTTATCAAAAGAGTCTGATCATGAATTTTATAGAATACCAATAATTTGTAAATTGGGTCAAAGTATTCGGATAATTAATTGATTTTATAGACAAATGACAAATTTTTATTGATTATTTTCTAACACGTTCTTTGATTTGATTAATATTGATTTTAATTTCGCATACAATTTAATATAACAAGTTCGAAAAACCTAATTAAAGATGTTAAAATTTTAATTATCAAATTGATAATTTAAGAATAACTCAAATACCAAATATATTAACCTTTTTTAAAAAAAAAAAAGTAAGAGGTTGAAAAGGTGTAGAAGGGTCGGCAAATGGAAAACATTTATCATTTTGCTTGATTTGTAAACAAAAATAAGAAAGCAATACAGAATTACATAGGAATCAATAGTTGCTGCCTAATCCAAATTAAAATTTGGATTAGGTGAATATATACAGAGAGAAAGAGAGATTCCTCGACACGCAATGGGCACAACACAAGACATCCATAATGAATGCAGCTTAGATTTGTTTAATCAAGAAGCTATCCATATGATGCCCTCTACACTTTTCTGCTTTGAATTTAGTACGACATGGAAGATGGTAAGTAGACACCATCAATAAGACAGTTGAGATCCAGGTTGAAAAGTTACTCCCTTTCTGGTTGTAACAATAACTCTCCATTATGCATTTTTGCTTATTTAGTCCAAACCAATTCGTGTGCCACTTTGTTGCATTTACAGACGAACTTCCAAAGAATGCCATTTTATATATACTGCCATCTTCCATTGCCAACTTCATTGAATTTATGCATCATAAATTGGCCAGCATCATATATATGCATGGGCAGTTGGGCACCCATGTCCAAACATCATTTCAATTTCCTTTTTGAGAACACGATTTGAAATAAAATAACTCTTTTCAATCTCTTATATAATATGGAGGTAGATACATTATGTTTTATAAAAATTGTATATTGAAGATTAACGTGGTTGAAAGTCAAGATAAAATATATCCTATCTTGAGTTTGAATTTACTTGCTGTGAAAATGAACAAAATTTTTGGGTTTTTTTCAAAAATACTCCTTAGATATAAAGTATTTTTGAAAATAACTCTTTCTATAATTTTAACTATTTTTGGTCAAGAGAAATTAATTTTAGATAAAATTACCCTTAATGAAATTGACTCGTATGTTTAGGTTCGTACCTTCAACCAACTCATAGCCTTTGAGCTTTTCTCGTCAAACCATTAATCTCTAAAATATTCTTTACCAAAAAGAAAAACCCTAAAGCATTTTGAGTATTTTGGAATGGTTTTGATAAACGAAAAAAAACTTTTGAACATTTTGAGTATTTTTAAGCATTTGGAGTTTTTTTTGTAGACTTGGTAATTTTAGACACGATACGTTAACAAGACACGAGAAAACACGGGTTAAACAGGTTTTTGGTTTAGTCTTAACGTGTTTCGTATCTAATCGTGTCTGATAAATTAAGACACGAAAATTTTCTTGTCTTAATAAGTCTGACACGATAAATATGTTTAAAACACGTTTACTTAATCGTGTTATCGTGTTTAAACGTGTATACGTGATACGTTTATTATCTTATTAAAAATTAATAGTTAAAGATTATTTTAACCTTCTATTAATAATTTTAAATAATTTTTTTAATTTTATAAAGGTAATAATGTAATTATTACGATTGAAAATTATGAATAATTTTTAACATTATTAGTATCTGCAAGTTAGATGTTAATGATGTATTTTATCATATTATATAATAATGAATTTTATATATGTTATTTATATTAAATTTTATTATATTTGATGTTATTATTATTTTTGTTTTGTTATAATTATTTTTATAATTATAGATTTTAAATTTGAGTAATAAAATTATATTTAATTGTAAATATTTTTATTTAATCATGTTAAACGTATTAATTGTGTTAATCGTGTTAAACGTGTTATTAATCATGTCGTGTAGTATATTGACACATTTAATAAATGTACTAATCGTGTCGTGTCGTGTTACACGTTTATTAAACGTATATATGTACGTGTTTTAAATTTAATATACGAATATTAAACGTGTCATGTTCGTGTTTAGTCTTAACGTATTTCGTATTTAATCGTGTCTGACACATTTACGATATAAAAACACGAATTGTCAAGTCTAGTTTTTGATACCTAAAGAAAAACTTTTGAGTATTCTTTGCAAAATAAGCATATTCGTTTATTACATTGTAAAATAGAATATGGTGTATTATTTGAAATTGTTGATTTTGTTAAATAGAATTCAATAGTTTTAGTGGTTTTTAAGTATTGAGTAATAAGCATTTAGGTATTACGTGATTAGTTTTAAAATATTGCATTATTAATTTTAAGCAGTGCGTGATTAATTTTTAGGTATTGCGTGATTGGTTGATAGGTATTACGTGATTGGTTAGTAAAGCATTGCGTAACTAGTTAGTAAGACGTTACGTGAGTTAGGCGTTACTTAAAAATCAATCACGCAATACTTAAAAATCAATCATGTAATACTTAAAACTAGTCACGCAATACTAAAAAACTAAAGATACAATGTCTAAAACCTAATCTCGTATTACCTAAAAACCAGTGACACAATATTTAAAAACTAACAATGCAATATCTAATAATTAATTCATTCGCTTACTTGTAACCAGATTTAAGTTACCAAAGTCATACAGTATTTTAATTTATAGATATATCTAATCAATTTCAATCCTTTAACTTTGGAGTTTTATGAATAAACTAACAAATTCAAGAATTTAAAATACATACATTGATATCATCTCTGTTCTTTGAGATGACAAGAAACAGTTAGATGGCAAGATAGATAGTATTTGACAAGAAAGAGAAATATTTAATTTTAAAATTTTTATCTAAATGACGAGATCAAGAAAACTGAAATTATTTTAATTTATTTAAAATTATTTAACATGCATTATTATCAAATTATATCAAAAATTAATTAAAAATAATTAAAATTATAATAAAAAATATTTTTTAATTGAATATATAAAAAAAATTATTTCTCATAATTTTTTTAAACTTTTTTGTGACGTAACGGGCTAACGTAACGCATGAAAATATTTATTTATGATAGGAGATCAAGCATAGATTCTCTTTGCATGTGCACCACATGGGATTCTTTCCCTTATTCCCAAGCTTTTACACTTGTAGGAATACGTGTTCTTCAAGAAAATAGTGGGAATAACATTGCTGCCGCCAGCCCTGCACTACATGGCTTTTTAGCAGTTTATTCGAGGATCAAGGGGTAATTAAGGGAATCCAATTGAATACCACGATAGCGTGGGAAGCCCATGGCGGGCATTGAAGGGAGGAAGGGTCCACGCGGTTAGTGACCGTTGATTCCGTTGCCGTTGCGGGCCCACGAAAAATGACCCCGAGGGTCAGAATGTAACATTTTCTAGAAGTCGGCTAGCCTGTAGAACAAGCAGTACGCTTTCCATCGGCTGTTTTATTTATTTTCATTTGGTCGTGTTTTCATATTTTTGCGTCGGATTGGCTAAGAATTGGGCCCGTCATTTCTCGGAATTGTGCTTTTGCCGAAATAGAATATGACGTTTCCAATTTCACTTGCCAGCTCAGAGAAAATTCTAAGACATCAATTCCAATTTTAAAAGTTTTTTTGTTTCTGTTTTAAAATGTAGAAATTTTTTTTTAATTATAATCAATCTTAGTCAAAATTTCATATATATTTTATGCAATCTCGATGTGCTATGATGTATGTTGAACGGACACGATGACATAATCACATAATATTTTTTATTTTAATATTACATAAATAAAAAATAATAATTTATATTTTAAATAATAATAATTAATTAATTATTAATTATAAAAATTTATTTGATTTAAATTAAAAGTATAGGGATTTCAGTAACTGTAATAACAAATAAAAAATTTTAAAAATAATTTAAGATTTCTTTAAAGTATTATATTTATTCCATAAATAAATAGATATATAGGGTTTATTTCATTCATAAACATAAAAAAAAAAAAAGAAAGCTTAATAAGACTGATGGCTCATGAGTAAATGAGAAGAAATTTTATATATGTGTATATATTTCATAATCTTTGAGTAGCTAGGTTGTACAAAGTTGTGTAAAGTTATATTGAAGAGGGTAGTGAAGCCAAGGTTTGAAACAGTTGATGCCAAGAAAGGGTGCGATTGAAGTGGAACGGAGCATTAGGTTGAGGAGAGAAAGAAAATGGGGGAAAGGTGGGGTAGTCTTTTCAGGGGAAAACAGACAATTTCAATCATAGAAGTACGAGGGAAAGACTAAAAATGGCAATGCGCCAACTGTGCTTTTGGCGACCCCTCCTCCTTTATATATACAGACATACGTGAAACCTCCCACGTAAATCTAAATCCCAATTCCAATATTTGAAACGAAGCCGATTTTGACGCTTGAGTCATGCCAAATTGTAACTTTGTAAGTAGAGCCAAGACAGCTAAGGCTTGGGAGGCTGCAAGCAAGCCTCTTTTGTTATACATATTAAGCAATCATCGATGAATGCAATTATTATCTTTCAGAGAGAGAGAGAGAGAGAGAGAGAGAAAGAGAGAACAAAAGAACTGACAACCCACGCCTTCAGAGCAACATACAGGTTCGGCTGTGTATAGCCTGACATTATTTTATATCTATCATTAACATGTTTACAGATTTGCTATTATACATTTAATTACTCATCGTTAATCAAAGAATGAAGACCAAATTTGTTATTAGATTGTTAATTTCATCGAAAAATCTATTAATAGGTCAACCTGCAAGTAAGATTTGTTTAGTAGTGACCTTTTTTAAAAAAAAAAACAAAAAATTTATCCATCGTCCGTGTGGCTGATACTGCTCTTCTCATATAATTGACTAATTGAGTGCTTACATAGAATTGCATTCAACAATAAGAAAACCGGTTAATTTCGGTAGAATTTGTTTTGAACGTAAAAAAATTGTTAGAAATACTATCCTGTTACAATGAAGCAAATTTTAAAATTTTTTGGAGTTCAAAATTATTCCAACAAAAAAAATTTGTATTGCGTTTCCATCGAATAAACTATTGATGTAAAAATGAATATTTTGATGCAAACGTTTTTTACAGAAAATTTTATCGAAAATGACTCCGAATAAATTTACTGTTTATGGATTTTTGATGAAATGTTTGGCTGGAAATTATATTTTATTTTTTTAAAAAAATCGAAGTTGATTTAATTTTTAATTTCTAAAATTTATTTTTTAAAAATATTTTTACAAATAAAAAAATCGTTGAAAATGTTTTTTATATTTTGAAAAAATCAAATGCCTTTTATTTAATTTTTTATCAATATCAATAACATTTCTGTCAAAATATCTATTTTTTATTTTCCAAATCAAATTCATTTTTTCATAAATTTAATTTCTAAAATATCAATACAGGGTAAAATTTTCGTGGAAAATCCATATGTAAATATGGTTTAAATTAAGGCAGAAAGCCGAAAATGGCATCTCAATTTTATATCACCCTTTTCTTTTACTCTCTGCCTCTCAAGTCTCACTTACCCACCGTCACTCCCTTCGGCGGCCCCTCTCCCTTGCTTGTGGAAAGTTTTGGAAAATATACCCAGAAAATCTAATGTTTTCTTATGGAAAGGTGCGTTTAGTACAATGCAAGTGAGGGATATTCCTTACAATTAAATTTCAGGGATTACATTGCAACGTTTGATTGTTGTTTTGGTATAGGAAAGTGATCCTCAACAATATGATTGCAACTCATGGAGGGAAAGAATTTTTTTCCCTAACTTAACCTCTGGACCCTCCTCTTCTATTTTTTGTTCTATACTTCTTCACCTTTTTTTTTCATTCTTCTCACCCTTGTAGGAAGGGTAACCACTCACCAATACATTTGGGTTAAATTTCATCGTCAAATCCGAAAATCGGAGAGATGGAGACCTTTAGGGTTCCATGAAATCCTAACTCAAATTTTCGGAAAATTTGAAAATGTTTTAAGAAAATTTTGTGTTTTTTTTTTTATGAAAATTGAGAGAGAAACACTTTAAAGGATTTAGAATTGGAGAAATTAACTAACAAGTTGAGAGGATTTGAGAGGCAAAGTGTTTGGGTGTCACAATTATAAAAGAAAGGAAGCTAATAAAATAGTACATTTATCATATAGATTAGG
Organism: Theobroma cacao; assembly: GCF_000208745.1. NCBI lineage: Eukaryota > Viridiplantae > Streptophyta > Magnoliopsida > Malvales > Malvaceae > Theobroma > Theobroma cacao. The sequence goes on along the minus strand of NC_030858.1, from coordinate 10,663,357 downwards.
TTCAAACTTTTGACCACGGTAATTTATCCATATATAGTATGATATTGATAAATTTGTTTTAGATAATTTTTATTATTCATATGATAAATCTCAGTATTATTATTTTTAATTTTTACAAGTTTAAGGTTACATTAAATATTTAGTAATTTTATATATTTTAATATTTAAATAATTAATATTAAAATATTATATATTTTGTCTTCTTTTTATTATTATTTTAATGGATAAAGTTGAAAAGTTAAAATTTTATATTATAAAATATAAATTTATTCAATTTTATATTTTTATACATAAATATTATTTTGTAAATTTACACTACATTCTTAGTAAATTACTTTCAAATTAAACATTATAATGTAATCCTCCCAGTAATCACATTTCCTAAAATCATTACTTTTCCATCTTATACCAAATGCTACAAAACTATCTTCCCAGTAATTACATTCTTAACAATCACATATCTAATAATCACATTTCCTACAACATTACAAACGCAACCGAAAGGTAAAGATACAAAAACTACAGAAACAAAATTCAGCTGGAACTGAATTTTCCATCCGAAGAATGAAAGGGGTTTAGGCATTCATTATTAAGAAGATCTCTTATTAGAATAAGGCCAGTCATGAAAAGCATTTGCACTATTCTTATTTAATCTTATGGCTTGCTTGGATCAAAACCTATGCACTAAATAAAAGGCACAAGTCTGATTTACTCCCTTGTCATCTCGGGTGGAAGAAAATCTTGAAAATAAGAAACTATATCAAACCCTATGTGCAAAACATAATAGATGATGGAAAAATCCTCAATTTTTGGTTTGATAACTACCATCCTAAAGGGCCATTTTTGCTTATACCCTATAATTTCACAATTGTCTAAGACTCTGCTCTTCCTTTTCAAGCAAAAGGGGCAACTGTCATTCAACTAGATCAGATGATCTAGTAGAGACTCAGTGCTCCTTATGTGATGCTACTATTCCTAATCCAGCTCAGAAAGACAAACTTATTTAGACTTAATCTAGCAATGGAATTAGAAGTTCTCAGTGTCCAGTACTTGGAATATTGTTAGACATAAAAAGCTTTTTCTCTTGAGCATTGCATTACAAAAATAGAAACATTGTTTACTTATTACTTAACAGAGAAACATTGTGTTCGAGGATTTTAATAATTTTGACAGATGACATGATTTTGGGCTTGAAACAGGAAATGGACGTCTGGATTGCGATAAGGGATTTGCATTTTGTTGTGAGGGGAGAAGATGAAGATAATTAATATTAAGAAGAGAAGAGAGTGCCAATTAATGGCAACCCTCGCAAGATATTAGATCATAAATATAGCCAAGCTACAATTAGCTTCACGATTTAATAAAAACATTATGATCATAGGAATTCTGAAATGTTTACAATTTCTTTGATGGTTATGTGTTTTTCTATCCAAGTGTAGAAGAGGTTGGGAGGACAAACTAAAATTATTATTCTTGTCTAATATATAGCAGCCGATAAATACTTAATAAAAATTTGATGACAAATTCATAAATGATGTATGAAAATTGGACTAAGAAAGTTTCCCACATCAATTTTTAACAATTGACTCAATCGATGACCACTTTTCTTCACATTACATCATAAGTTACATAACCGTAGTTTTAAGAAATGCTTTACGGACTAGAACTTGTAAGTCTTATGTTCAATCTAGAGAATGAGAAATTGGAAATTATAGGATATAAAAAAATATTAAAAATTGCAATGGCATCAGTTTCAACCATCAGAATTGAATGTAAACATCCACCAACCTCACATGGTATCATAATAATGGCTCAATGAATGTGGGGCATTTTCCTAGGTGAAATATATGGTACCATAAACGTCATTAAGTTTTATTATTTCTTTGGCCAGCCCCAGCCATAAAAACTCTCTAAATACGAGGCAAAATGGTATTAATTGCTATATTTATGATGTTAAGATATCATTTTTGATACGTAACGGTAAATGTTATGTTTTTTAACCTACTACTAAGAACAATCAATGGCTAAATTCTATGTTAATTTTGATAACTTTAAGCCACCCTTGACCTCCACCAACCAATTGCTGAAGGCCTCTTCCTAAGTTTTATATGAGTAAAAAAAAAATATGTAGAAGTAGAGAGACAATTATGAAAATAAGTAAACTTTGGGCGGGCTTCACAACTAATTTCTTTTATTTAGTAACTAACACTAGATAAAGGATTGATGGTGTGGACTTTGGGGAGTTGTCTAGTACTGGGGCCACTCTTCATTCTAATTTAGGTTTAGATTAGGTGGCATGACACGATTAAAACTTCTTCTACTTATCAATGAAGTCACGATCCATGTCTTCGTTTATTATCCATATGATTTAACTTTAATGAATGTAGTTTTCATACCAAAACAAAAGGCGTATGCAACATCTACTTCCGAGGCTGCTTTCAGCCCCACACTGCCTAAACATTGACACCTTCTAACAATGTGCACATACCCAAAGGGTATATTTTTTCTTTGCCGTAACTGCTCATTTTAAAATCTAATTATTTGTAAAAATAAAATTTATTTAAGGATGTAATGTCCAAAAGAACATTAATAGAAAATTGGAAATTTCAATTTTTTGTTTTTTTATGTTTTAAAGAGTCTAAAAGAGGAAGAATAAAATTCAAAGTCGAAATTTAATTAACTTCTCGAAGAAGAATGACAACTGTTAGGCTAAGCCAAAATCAATGAAAATTAGAAATCCATTCTTCATATTTTTGCTTGGTATGTGAAGGAAGATATATGAGAATAGATGTATAAAAAAAACAACTGAAGAAAGCTTATTAGCATTTAATTTAGTTGATTATGACATCGGGCCAATGGGGTTTATATTGAAGACCCATTGATTTTGAGGTTAAGTCTCTTTCTTATCCCCGGCCATATATTAGAATGCGGTTATATATTTAACAATTATTATATTACAATTAATTTATTGTAAAATTAAAATTAATTTAGTATAAAACAGGTCAACTAAATCATTTGAATAAAAGGTGTATTTAATTTCTTTCAATAAGATACGATTTTTGAAAAAAAAAATGGATCAAAATTTTTGAATTGAAGATACATGTATTTTTTTTTTGTGCCAATTACCCAAGTGTTTGTATACGAAAATGATATGTTTTAATGAGTTCAATATTGAAATTTCATAAAATAAAAAAATGTAAATAATTTTATTATTTATATTATAAACAAAAAAAGAAGTGGTTAATTTATTTTCAAAAAGAAAGTAAGTACCATTTTTAACTAAATTCCTTAATTCATCATTATCAATTATAATACACAAAAGATATATGCATTATAAGTTAATTTGACAAAAAAATTAGTGAAAAATTCTATATATGTTACATTACATATAGGCTAATCAAATAAATAAGAAACTAATTATCATGGAACTATTAGTTCAATTGAATGTTAAAATCCATCATTTCAGTTAACAATTATTTTTAATAATTTAATTTATAAAAAAATTGAAAGGAATTTATTGTTAAAGTAATAGATGATAAAGGAGTTATGCTTATGCCTTCTTAAAGGTGTCACTTAAGTGTTACGAGAGTTGGAAAGCAAGAAAGTTAAGATCATGTGTTATGTAGGATGATTCAAAAATTTGGAACAAGTCTTAAGATATTGAATTTAGCACTTTACTCTAATGGAACAATTATACACCAAGAGATGCAACATCGAAAAATGAAAAAGGATATAAGGAAACGATATCTCTACTTATTTGAAAATAAAGATAAATCAAGTTTCGAGAACCAAATTTTTTACAGGTGGGGAGAATGTAATACCCCAGTCTAAATAATATTTGGGATAAGGTATTTACATATCAAAAGTGAAATAAATAAGATTTTAAAATAATCAAGCCTAAACCATTTTCTTATATTGAAATTTACTAGAATACAGTTAGGGTTAACGTAAATATATCATCTAAACATAGACAACCACTATAGTGAAAAAAAACCTAAAACTAAGAAGAGAATTTCATAAATATACTTTTGTGTAGGATTTGAGGATTTTCAAGAACAACTTGAAAAATAAATAATCAAAGTCTATTTATGGATTTATCATCTCACGGTGAGCAAAAACACTATTTTAATTGAAAAAAAATATTTGATTGATTTAGAAGAATTTAAATTAAAACTGAAAAGGAAATCTACTAGAAGAATCGAGTTTTATATATTGTACCATCAGTTTAAGTTTGGTTTTGTTTTGATTTATGGAAGTTTTTCTATTTGAGTTATATATGGTTGCAAAAGCAACACGAGTCTATTTTCTAATGATCTAAGTGGAAGTGGATTTCGAGTTTCTTATGTAAAGATTATTTTTTTTTGTAAAAATAGTGCAAACTGCCTGATAGAAACGTCATAGGCGATTTTGAAAATATTCTGCACTTTTCCACAGTGAACTAAGTGTTGGAATTTATATGGATAAAAAGCCTATTGAATCTAGTTTTCAATGCATTAAAAGAATCTCGATTTCGAGTCTCATAGCTTAAGATATAATCATTTTAGTAAATGATGTATAAGTTGTCTAGATTTCTGATTTAAGAGAGTTTGAATTATTTTGTGTAGTTTTATGTGATAAATAGATTTTAGAGATTTAGATTGTTTGTAATATGTTTAAATCATTATTATAAGGCTTTCGATTATTTTGAGAGGAAGTGAGTTTTTAATATCTTAACACACTTTACTTGTTTCGAAATATCATATATGTATATTTTTGAAAAGAATCAAACGTTTTATTTGATTATTTTTAGCATATGGTTTTTTTCTGTTTTGGGTTTAAAAATATGATGAATATTGATTTATAAATGATTTGTTTTACTCGTATGACAAAAAATGGATTTATGAATGATTTAATTTATACATATGACAAATATTGTTTTATGATTATTTATATACATTGTTTATATTGTTGTATAAATCAAATCATTCATAGATACATTTTTCGTCACACGAGCAAACTAAATCATTCATAAATCAATGCTCATCATTATATCTTTTTGAAAAGTACACTGTAAAATATTTTTCAAAATTGCCCTTGTAGTTTTAGTTTTTGTTAGGCAATTTTCATTGTCTTTACAAAAAAAATAATATATTTATGTAGGCAACTCAGAATCTACTTCCGTCTAGTTCAATAGAAAAAAAAACTCATATAGCTGTCCAATTGTATATAACCCAAATGGAAAAACTTCCATAAATCAATACAAAACAAGACTTAAAATGATGGCACATTATATAAAACTTGATTCTTTCAGCAGATTTCCTTTTTAGTTTTAATCTAAATTTTTCTAAATCAATCAAATATTTTTCTTCAGTTTAAAAGAGGGTTTTTACTCACCTTGTGATGATAAATCCAGAAATAGTCTTTAATTGTTTATTCTTCAAATTATTCTTGAAAATCCTTCAAATCCTACACAAAAGTATACAGGTAGAATTCTCTTTTTAGCTTTAGGTTTTCTTCACTAAGGTGGCTACTTATGTTAAGATGATATTTTTATATAAACTAAGTAAAAGTGAAGCAAAAGAGGTAAAAAAAAATGCTTTTAGGAAAGAGGATTGGGGAGAGAAGGAAAGAAAGAACAAAAGAGAGTTTTTTTTTTAAATTTTAAATTTTTATTTTCTAAAAAATAAAATTTAATTTTATAATTTTTTTAAATATAAAAATTTTAAAATTTTTAAAAGAACAAGATTATATCGTGTACCTACCAAGTATCTATTATAATTATCAACTCACAAAATGACGTGATATTTGTTTGATTACAATACGCATTTGGATTGATCCATTAACATGTCAGTGGATTTTCTAAACTATAGTGAGATATATTGATGGAAAAAAGAATAAAAGTTTAAGTATCCAATTGAATTTTTTAAAAAATATAGATATTATATTAGATATATATATATATATATTATTAAGGTTAAATAAGATATTATGGTTACTAATATATTAAGCACTTGATTGCACAAGCTACTGGAATCCCTCCCCCTACAAAGTATTTCATTTCTTCTTTTACATTGATAATTTGCTTCCTAATACTCCTTTCAATTTTATTATATATGTTATTCTTAATTCCAACTCAATTTTGGAGACATTCATATGTAGTAATCCATTTTTTTTGCATTAATGCATAAAATATGGGAAAGGGAAATTAAGTTTGTGTTCATTTCTATTGTTTAAAAATCCTTGACGATACTAACACGGAGTTGTTTTTCCCTGCGAAGTTGCTTTCTTCGAGTTGAGTTATTAATGTTGTTTTAAATATTTTCTACGTTTTGTTTCTTCTGCAAGGCCCGGTTGCATGCTTTACACGACGGTAATGTTTTTGGCATTTTGTTTCCTGTTTCTCTGCGGCCACTTGATGTTACTTCAAACTTTTCTTTTTGTTTTTTAGCTGGGGTTTTCATGAACTGATTGCAACAGTCTTCCCTTCTTTTTGTGAGTCACACTCTTTTTTTTTTTTCTAAGAAGAAAAAACAAAAAGAAATTCAGCTTATTGTAATAAATAAAACAACTCTCATTACACTGCTTTCTCTATTTCTCTCTGGACTCTCCTCTCTGAATAGTCACAGTATTAGGTAGGTACTGCCTGCTTCTTATTATTGTAATAATACATTAAATGCTCACAACCCATGTTGTCTCCTCGATAGATGAATATATATATATATGGTTTAGGCTTACATTTTTGCTGCTTTTATATGCAACAACAGTTCTGTTTTGGAAGCTCATTTTCATGAAACAAAACTAGATAGTCAACATATATGGGGAAATCAGTTGGAACCATTTTGCTTGTCCTGTTGCTGTCTTCGTTTATGTTTCTGGTCCTTTTGTTGTTTTCAGCTTCTAGCTTCTCCGACTTTCATGTCTCATTTCCGGGCCATAGAAGCAGCTTCAAACCCAAACCTGTGGTGTGGGACACCCGCCGCTTGCTTCAGTCTTTTCATCAGGATTTTTCCAGGTTTGTTATTCATATGATTGATTCTATGATATTGATGCCTGTTTTGTTCACATTATGACATGATCATTGTCCCCGCAAGACAAAATTTTGGGACAAAGAAGCTTAATTTCATGTGTGATAGTAATCAGTCGTTAGTGATGTTCTTAATAGGAATGTCACTTTGAAATTACGTTTTCTTGACTGGTCTAATTTATGCCACAGCAGCCTATAGAAATAATGAAAATTTTCCTGATTCTCTTGAGCATGTGAATTTGGGGATTTGAACCAAGACATGGGTGCCTACCACAAATCATTGGTCGTTGGCTTTCCTGATAAAATTACAAAAATCCTGTTGTTATTCTCTCCCATGCACTTCTATGTGCAAGTCTGTATAAAATCTATATTTTCACTGAACTCAAAAGAAGACCTAAAGTTATGCCAAAAGGCCCAAAACAACGGTGCAGATGTAGAAAGGCTACAACTTCAAGTACTGGGAGTTTCCATAAGAAGCAAGGTCATTCTATTAGCGGACCATTGAAAGAGGACTTCACATTTCCTGCTGGTTCGGCTCCCTTCACTAGTTGTCATGCCTCTACCATTGTTGAGGTCATGCAATTCATCTGATTTTGTGTTTTTCTTAATTTATAGTGTTCCTTTGCCAACATCATCTCACTTCACTCTATTGTTGCCACTAATTTAACATGCAGGTTGGTAAAGGTCACTTCTTGGTTGCCTATTTTGGAGGGACATCTGAAGGAGCACCTGATGTTAAAATTTGGTTGCAGAAGTACAAGGTAGTTATCTAATTCATAAGATGAACAGCAAGGTTTTCAGTCTTTCACCTGATTGGTTCTTTATGATTTCTAGGAGAATGGGAATATGCATGTTCTGCTGATGCTACTCTGCCTATTTTCCTTTTCTGTTATATTATCTGTGACCTTAATTGGCATGTGGCACGCTCCTCTTATGATGGTCTTTTTCCAGCTACTTATTGCTTCCAGTGTAAACATTTTTACATCTCTTAATTTCGAGTGTATCTGCATTGCCTCCTTCAAGCTTTCTTGTGTTTTGCACAAAGGATTCCTCATTCCAAAGACCATCCCCCACCTCCCCTGTCGTTTTGTTATGTCCATGCTTTTGCTCTTCGAGACTTCTCCATCATCTGCATGTCATCTGCCTAGGTAAAAAACAGTAGAAAGGCGGCGTGCCCCCTTGCCTTCTCTTTTCTCTGCTAGTGCTATGGTTCCTTCCACTTTTCTATGTGTGTTTCTTGTACCAACTTATTTGCAGTACGATGCTCTTTGGATTGATTCTAAGAGTTTTTACCTTAATTAATGAAAATTTGTTTGGCAGGGTGGCCGCTGGTACCCACCTATTGTCACGGATGAAGAACCTAATGTTCCGATGTGGAATCCTGTACTATTTAAACTTCCATCAGAGGAGCTGCTATTGTTCTATAAAGTAGGCTTGGACGTGCAAAAGTAAATTTCTAAGCAATTGGGTGCTCAAAAGTAGATTAAAACCTGACTATACTTTCTGATTTTGCTTTTTGCTTGTATACATACTTACAATGAGTTCATTCACATTGCAAAGTTCACTCATTTTATTTGCATTGTTGAGATCTGAATGAGCTTACTGTAGAATTTTCTTATGTGTATGAGTCCTTTCCATGACCTCATGTATCTGCAGAGGGTTGGCAATTTAAGCTAGAATTTTGGCAGGCCAAAGGCAAGAAATATATAAGATTTTGGTCTGGATGAAGTGTCATGGAATGGTCAAATGGTTTTAACTTTCAATAACTACTTTTCGCGTTCACAAATTCTGTTTTGGATAGTACTCTGTATTTGAGTGACTTTGTGGTGTAGTTTACATTAACCTGAAACAAGGATTTAAATTCCTATATTCGGAAACAATAATGTTATAATTGAAGTTCTGTAATAAAAATGTTCAATACAATCTGACTTCACTTCTGGCTCTACTGCCTTGACAGTTCACAATAGGGTACCACTAATTTGTTTTCAGGACTTTGGTTAGTCCTCCAGTTTTTTTGAACAGTTAAAGGACTTAATTTCAAGTAGAGTGTAGCATTGAAAAACTCGGCTTTCCTGTTCTAAAATATGACTTGAGTCGTCATGATATTTGAATTTAATAGCAACTAATAAATCATATTGTACAATTTTCTTGCCCTTGCTCACTGTTGGCTTTAGTAAAATCCAGGTGGAGCGGGTGCATGAAGCGATCATATGACAAAGGTGTTACTTGGACACAGAGAGAACAGCTTCCTCCTGGCATCCTAGGACCATCTAAGAACAAGGTATGATTAAAAAAATTTCTGTGACTTATGAACTCGGATAATGTTTCTTAATCACGCATGCAATTCTCTCACCTGCAGCCTCTCTTGTTGGGCAACGGGCTTTTGCTCTGTGGATCCTCGGTGGAGAGTTGGAATTCTTGGGGGGCATGGGCTGAGGTTGTTATGATGATTTCAACTACATGAGCAGTGAGAATCTTTTTATGTTCAAAGATGGCGTTGACATGTTCTGTAAATCACATGCAACAGGTCACTGCAGATTCTGGAAGAACCTGGAAGAAGTATGGCCCTATATATGTTAAAAACAAAACTCTCAGCGTGATTCAGCCAGTTCCTTTCCTGACTGCAAAAGGCACCTTACGCCTTTTATTGCGATCCTTTAATAGCATTGGTAGAGTTTGTATGGCAGAATCATTTGATTGCGGACAGAATTGGGGTTATGCCATACCCACTGAACTCCCCAACCCCAACTCCGGTTGGTATGACTCTTGCAAGATAGTATATAGGTTGTAAATTGACATCCAACTAAAGATAGATTTATCTTGATTGGAATAGCTCACTTTAGAATGCTTTTGATTCCTTTGGTTTCTCGGACATAATCAATTTGGTTTTAATTCTATTGAAAATTTCACTTGTTCTCTACTAAGTTGGCAACTGTAGTTAATGAAAAGGAATACTAATGTCTTCTTTGCCCATGCCATATATCTTGAATGTTGTCTATCAGGTATCGATGGGGTCAAGCTGAGAGACGGTCATCTGTTACTTGCTTATAATACAATCTCAAGGGGTATCCTTAAAGTGTCCCTATCCAAAGATGATGGTGATTCATGGCAAGACACTCTGACCCTGGAAGAGACGCAGGGAATGGAATTCTCATATCCTGCTGTTATCCAGGCTAGTGATGGATTAGTTCACATCACTTACACGTATAATCGGACCCAGATTAAGGTAAGAATGTAGTGTCTGATACCAGAAATAAATCAATTCATTCCCTTGATTCATTTTCACCCGGAAATTCATTTCGTTCTATTTGTCTAGTACTGTTTTTTCCTCTTGCTGATTAACTTTAGCTGAAATTTTGCAGCATGTTGTTCTTCAACCAAATTGACCCAGTGATTTATACACCTCCGTCAGCCAGAAGAATAAGAGGCATCTTTTCCACTCAACCTGTGTTTCAGAGCCTGTGTATAACCATCTTAAAGCTACCTGTAACCCCTTTTCATTATTGAAACTTTCTGCCAGTGCCATAGCTTTGATATGAAGTTGAATTCCAAGCACTTGAAAAAAATGAGTAGATTCGTCCCAAGGATAAGCTTTCTAGCAGATTCAATGACAACTATTTTGATGAACTACAGCATCATTTGCGTTTCTTTGAAGATCCCCTCCAGGGCATTAGGCCTCTCTCAACAGAAGTATTATTCGAAGTGCCGATCATATGAGGATAGTCTGTACTTACTGTTTTAAAACAAAAAATTATATAAAAAGAATAGCCATTGTAGTCATTTTTATGCTTATTTTTTTGCCATTCTTAGTTTTGTGCAGCAAAATATAAAGATGTTATGAGAAATTCAACATAAAGAGTACTGAGAATTGGAATAATATCATGCTTCAAAAAGCAAACAATTACATAAGTTTGTCTTTCCACATCAGGTAATTACAACGTTTTTGATTACCAAAAGGGATGCGGGATGAAAGATCGACTTTCTCTACAATGACATTGCCATTGCAATCAATTTTGTAAGAGAAGTCCATTCCATCCAAAATCAGGTGATAAATTATCTCTCCAGAAGGAGCCAGCTCACTTCCATGCCCAGAAGCTTCTCCATCTTCAAAATCATTCATATCTGAAGTGTTATCTGAGGTGTCACCATTTCCTATCTTTATGAGAGTATCATGAGGTCGAGTTCTCTGAGACAGTGATCGAATATCCCAAGAAAGCACTTGTTTGACCAAGCTTTTAAGCTCATCTGGTGATGAATAGAGGGAATTCTTCGCCTGAAACAAACCCATTCTTTTGGATCAACAAATAGCTTCCTACCCAATCAAAAAACAAAATTCTTGCAGACAAACAACAAACCAATTAAGCATTTCAGATTGGACACATGGATCCTACATCATCAAGCTTTGTTTAGAACCATAGAAAAACGCCAGCATACTTACCGCTGCTTTCCAGCAGTCCAGGAGTGAGGAAGGGAAGTCATCAGAGAAGCTAACAGAAGCAACTGATAACATACTGTCTACCTGAACAAAATTTAGGCATACTTCATAAGAAATTGAAGGCAGACGCACATGATGAGATTAATGGAAAAGGAAAGATGGAGGGTGGCATAGTTTGCTAACAGTTAAACCTGTCAATGAGCAGCTAAATGGTCAAAAAAACTTCAATTCTTCTTTCTCAAGTATTTATGACTACATTGGGGCATATTTTTCTTAGCAAATTTGGATTACTAGAAGAGGGGGAAATTACCGAAACAATAGATAAAAAGATGATTTTAAGTGAAATTCAATTTTCTTCTGTTATTTAGACTTCAGACAATAATGAAAAAGAGCAAACACAAATGATTTAACGACAATGGAGTTTTCCACCCTTATTTTCAGTATATTTATAGGACATACTCATAAAATCCTTTAGCTAGTCTCATGTCTCTCAAAATCTCTTTACTCATGGAGAGAAATGAAAAGAAAGACTGCAAGGACATTTTACATGATAGGTTCTCTTCTCATCTCTTCACTTCTATCTTCAATTTGCACGCCAATGATACTGTTGGTATATGTCCTTGGGCCAATTGAATTGGTCAAGGAATAGAAATATTGTCATTTAATGCATACTTAATTGCATAACTATATGCGATAAAAGTTTTTCTTCATGTTAGTGCAATAATAAGGAGCTATTAAGTCTTAATTGGATGAAGCCTATGGAACATTAAAACCTTTCAAGAAAATTGTAAAGTTGTTATCATTATGAGATCATTATGCATTAAAGCCATGTTCTTAAAATTGTTCTTGATCATTGTATTGTCAAGATAAGACATTGACAATGTTCAAAAACTAGTATATGTTAAACTTCCTTACTTGAGAAGTAAGCAATCAATTTCATAAATTGAAATATATGAGATACTTGAGAATAACATGTAGGTGCTTGATAAAGAATAAGTTCACTAAACATGACCGGCTATGAGAACTCCATTTGGTACTTCACTCAAGTGTCTATAAAATATGTTTTCATGTGATAGTTGTGCGACTAGTCCTTAAACGTGAGACACCACGTCATCTTGTATGAGGAATGATGGGTCTAGATACGACTAAATGCCTAAACAGGGTGTTTTCAGGTACGTCATGAAGCATGAGAATGTGAATAAGTGATTAAAAAAATATTCATCACTTTAAGTGATATGAGAGGATGTGTTTCAGTTGTTTTCAATTTTTGATTAATTTGTATGAAGTCTTTAGTCAAAGCATGATGAATTTGAGAAAACTTAGATTCCTTAATTCTTAAAATTAGTCATGAATTATGAAAACTAATATAAAATATTACAAGTAGACACTGAGCCATGCTTTATAACATATCCAAGATATTTGATGAAAGAACCGTATTGCACTAATAAACTTATTACTTAACTCTCTAACATTTGAGTGATCATGATGTATTACTAGATGTCACTCATAATCTATAAATATAAATCAATTATCAAATTAATATTTGATTAAAATTTATATTTACTATCAACATATTAGAAGTCTAATAAGTCACACATTAAGTAACATTATTATAATTAATTAAAAATAATTATTAAGTTGAATTTAATCGAAACAGACCAAAATAAAATGAGAAAATTAATTAAGTTCACAAAGACTTACTTAAATATAAATACAACCGTTGTATCTAAGATTACAACTTAGTTTGACTATACAAATATTTTATATTAGCCAACTAAAATTTTAAGCCATTAGCCACTTCTTAACTGTTTCATAAAATTAAGAAAAGAAAAATAATTTACTTTATCTTACAGAAATAAGTTTCGACAAGAACTTTTAATCGTTTTGTTTTAAAAAACAAAACTTACTAGTACAAGTAAAATCCTACCTTTGAGAAGATCTTATTCGATAACTATGTGGATTATTATTAGAGGCTAAACACTTGAATGGCTAAAGATTTGACGAATCCTAAAAGTGAAGCATAGATTTCAACTGTAAGATTTTAGATTATCTTATTCTCTTTTCAGGTTACTTACTTCATTACAAGCGTTTTAGATTTAATTGACTCTTGATTACGATATTTAGAATAAGGCAAGTAACTTTTAAACTTATAAATGTTCATAATTAATTTGAAAATTACATAAAAAACACAAATATTGATCTTGTAAAATTCAACTGTTTCTTTGATTAAATGCTAGTTTATTTTTTCGATATATTATATTTTTAATTTCATGATTAATTTCATGTTTGAACATGAGGTTGAATCGCAACAGATATTGCATTTTGATTACTAATATATTATCTCTTTAGAATTAATAAAATCATCTTATAGGGAACTACATCACATATGGGGCAGTGAAAGTAATCTATTACAAGTAGCACAGTTGCTTTACCACGTGAAGCAGTGCAAGTAACCCGAAACAAGTGACAATTTGTAACACCCTATACTTTAATAAATTGTCAATTGAGCTTAATTATGGATAATCAAGGAGAATTAAGGTCGAACATAATATTATTAACTATAAGATGGTAGAAGGAAATGTTTACAATAAAATAATAATCATGCGATTAAATAATATTAAAATAATATTATTTTATTGAAAGGCGAATCAGTGGAATCAAAAAGGTGATATGGAAGTAGATTGGGACCCATTGAGATGTTAAAAGCTCTAGAAGGTGAGTGAAAAATTTCAAAATAAAAATAATATTTTATTTGAATAAAATAATATATTATAATATCAAAGTCGTATAGATGCCGATTTGATTATTTCACGTGAAGAATGTGTAAATTACACACTATACTGCATGAATTACATCATCACATGAAATAGTGAAAGTACTCCAAATCAATTAGCAAAGCCTTTACTGCATGAAGCAATGGAAGAAACTAGAAACAAGTGACATGGTTATTTTACCATACGGAGCTAGTGAAAGTCAGTCTAGAATGAGTGGTCAGGCTTTTAAGATGTTCCAAAGAGTTTAACTTGGTGACTCAAATATGAAAATAGTTAAAAAGTCTTCCTCCTGACCATTCCCTACTTCTTCCTTTTAGTACAAAGAGCACACTTCCAGGTTTGCTGTCACAGAACTTAGAATAACCCCAAATGACCCTAGTAACCTTTGTATTGACTAGAAAAGGGCTTTAATACCTTGCCAGTCGGCATCTTCTCATTGGTTGCATTCATTGCACCCTTTGGCCTATATATATTGGTTTTCGCAATTCATTTGGTGGGCTTTTGGCTTTTTTTATTCTCTCTCTAAGTTCACTCTTTACAATCTCCTCCCTCATTGTTCTCTACATCCCTCTCTTCCTTTATTCTTCCAAACTTCCCTACTTCCTATTCCCCGTATCTTGTTCCACCACCTACCACAACACTAGGTACTTCAAAGTATGCTCCAGTCTCTCTCTTTGCCAAGCTCAACATTCCCATTTTAGATGTTTCCAAAACTACCTCTTCCTCTTCCAAAAGAACCCCTTTTACACAATTCATACAAGAGAAATTCAATAACTTCTCTCCAATTCACCACTCTCAACTTACAACTATTCAAACACGATAACAATATAAATGTTCTTCAAATTTCTACTTATATGCTAATGAATTTAATTTAGTGTCTACAACATAACTAAAAGAACAGCAACTCCAAGCTTATCAAATATTAATGGTTCTGATCTTAAAGACGCATCCATATCTAGCAAGTGGCAACTACTTATGCATGCGTCTGACCTAATTTTTGAACAATGTTTAACCCTTTGGTACCTAGCAGCAGCAACTCAGACACTGATAGCAGGTAAATATTAGCCACTTAAAATAACTGCACCAAAAGTCACATCCAGATTTTGCACTTAAAATGCCAGGGTCAAAAAAGAAAAAAATGTGTATATGTGTGTATATGTAAATACGTACGTACGTACGTACGTACGTATGTATGTATGTATCAAATTCATGAAAGATAGCTTATTCAAGGAAAATTTACAGCCTTATATGTTGTATTCCTAAGAAACTAAATTTAGAAGCAAAAGAACCAGTTGGGATGTCTTATTCAAGGAAAAAAGTTGCAATAGAATAAATGATATTTCTTAACAGCATGTATGAATAAAACTGGAAGCTAAAGAACCATAGAAGAGGAAATACCATGACCCAATTAGGTATCACTGCTCCTTCAATACTGTCACAGTATGGTACGTATGGTTTGATATCCAGTACAGGCTGTTAATAAAATTCATTCAAGAAGTAGAATTTATATTTATAGCTGTCAAGAAAACACATCAAACTGGGAAGAAGAAGATAAAGCCATCAATGTGAAGTAAGGAAATGAGAACTTACTGTTCCATCAACTAGATCCACGCCAGAGAGTAGAAGCATATTTTCTTGCACTGCCTCCACCTAAAATATGAAGAGTATAATAGTTTTAAAGTGAATACACCTTTTTTAAAGGCATGTCTAAGGTTCTAACTTTTAGAAGTTATGAACTTCAATATAAGAAAAACTTCACCACTGCGCATAACTTCTTATTTTTACAGTGGTAGAAAAGACATTATGAAAAATGATAATTGGCAAAACAAGAATAATCACACACACACACGCAGAGCTATGAAGGAAAGTGCAGTCACAGAGCTTGCAAATCTTGATTTCATGTATACCAACAACGCTTTGCCATAATCCTCCATGATGATTCAGAAATTCACTTAAGGCAGACAGAAAGGTTGACATCCAATGGCTGCTTTTGACAGAGATGCATTCTGCCAAACTGGATCAGAGATTCTTTAAATCATCACTAGTATTACAGGCTAAATTAAACTTGCTTATTGCAGCATTTCTCATCCTTAAATATGAAAAACTATTCCCCTGGTGTGGCAATGCCAAAAGATCCACGTATCATATTTCTGAAATGATCTTCCCTTAAGTATTGAGAAAAAAATTTTCATCAGATATTAACTTCTAAAGTTTTAAACCCCACTTTACGCATTTATGTCAGATATCAGTCGAAAGACAACAGTTGGTGAACATTCTGTTGCATTAATAACACATCAATGCAGGATTCCATACCTTTGCTACAGTGAGTCCTATAGGACATGGTCGATGTGGAGATCGTGTAGCAAAAACTCCCATCCTTCCACCTTTCAATCTAGGAACTCTGACCTATTAAAGTGACCAACCTTCCATAGAAGTTTAACAATGATAAGAAATGATCATAAGTGATAGAAAAAACTAATAACAAGTGTTCAATTATCACAATGTCACAAACCTTGGCCTTAAACTTTGATTTAGATGGATGCTTCCATAACTTCTCCAGATCTGTATTTAAATGAAACACATATATAATCCAGCAATGAGAGTATTCTTCAAGGCCCTCAAGAGATGCGGGAGGAACTCTAGCTGAATCAAAAACCAAACACGCCCTCGCTAGAGGGACAAGTAGAGGTTGCCTGGGGGTCCCATTCCTGCACAAATTATACATGGAATTTGGTCATTTAGCATTAATCAAGCACCATGCTTGAGTAACAACAGATAAATTAGTAGTAGGCATTGATCTGAAAATTTACCCAGACAAGCATGAGTACTGCATAGCTTCTATTAAAAAAATAAACTTTTTTATTGACAAATCTCTGTCATCATGCTAGACTGCAGTTGATGCACTTTTCCACAACTGTGGAACTAAAATGCAGAAAGCAAAGAAAAATATTTAACATGGTTGAAACAAGGGAAAGGAACCCAGATAATTAATTTAAGTCACTGGCTGTACAGTATCATTCACTTTTTCTACAAAAAACAATATTTTCATTGTTACCTTAGTTCATATCTGATCCTTCTCTATTTAAAGTTTTCTTTTTTGGCCAATATTTGAAGGTTTGTCTTTCGGGGACTGCTCTTTCAACTATTAGTTATTAAGAAAAAAAATCTACCACGTTCACTAAACTAGTAGATTGATCCAACTTGGGCCCTCCTATGAGTTGATTGGAATCCAACTTTGGATTTACCTCTTGTCAACAATTCTGGCTTTGAGTCATGAAAACTTTCATTTTGCACAGTAAAATTAATTTTTTATAACATGGCCTCTGTGAAGCGAGAAAACATTAGAAATGAAAACTACAGCAAATAGCAACAATGGCAAAAAAAAAAAAGAGTACTTGCAATCAAAGTTTATATGAAAAAAATGGTTGATTTAGAAATTACTAAACAAAATGCCTTCTTAGAATCACCTTGTAGAAAAGCAAGATTGAATGACACCAATAGGTGCCATTGGATACGATGTCATTTCTGAATTCTCACACTTGGGTTGTGCTACTACTGCTTTCCTCAATGCCTACAAATATTTGTTTTTTCTTATAAGCAAATAATTTAAGAAATAACAATACTATAAAGAATAAAAACAATAAAGAAGAAGAGAAGAAGGAAGAACCTGCTGAGCCCTAATGCGACCTTGTCTCTCTGCAGCACATTTTTCCAAAGCAGAATTAAGAGATTTTTGAAGCTCTTTCACCTTAGAATCTGATTCTACCCATTTTTTCCTATATATAAAAACTGAGAGAAAGAAGGTGAACATGCAGATACATATGAAATAAAGTTCAAGGTAACTACATAAAAAGAATAAAGAAGAAAAAAGGTAGAGAAACAAGATACAGGAGATTGCTGAAGAAGCAGAAAACACTGCAGCAAGTGCCAATGTTAAGATCGAGCATCCGCTGGAGGCCATGGATTTGTACTTTTACTCTTTCATCAAAGTCTGAAGTTGGGTTTTAACATAACCAGTTGCTAGTTGGGTAGGGTTGTAGAAACAATTTTCTTTCCTTTCCATGACATGACGTGGGATGGGTTGGGTATTTCATTGGGAACTTCACTTCGGGTTTGAGGGTCTTTGACTGGCTTGGGATAGTGGAAATTCCGTCCAAGCAGAGCTAGAGCTAGCTAGAAAACAAGTTGGGTTCGAATAATATTTTATCTCAACCCAAAAAAAGCCCAGGCTTTTTAACTCCTTTCCACCCTACTATGCTACGAGTACTTGAGTTTACTTTCAAGCCCAAACACGAGTGTCTAGACTGGGCCTATTCTACTACGCACCGTTACTCCGAGGTCCGCTTACCTACAGTATTATTATAAGCTGTTTGGTAAAGTGAACTCGTTCTTTCTTTCTTTGTCTCTCTCCTCTCTCGCCCTGCTGGAGTTTCCTACTACTGTAACTGTATTAGGTACTTTCTCTCTTCCCCATTTTTATGATAGCATTTAATTATACATTGGGGGCTACTCTTCTTCACAACCCTTCTCAGTTTTATCTCTCTCATTCTATTCTTCATATATATATATATAGAAACATGTTTATACATGCATCATTGTTGCTTTAAAAACCCATTTCATGAAACTAAATAAGCCAAATGGATATGTGGAAATCAGCAGGAAACATTTTGTTGGTTTTCTTCTCCTTCTGTTGTTTTCAGTAATCAGTGTCACCCACTGTTCTGGATCTGCAACAAACTTCAACTCTTACCTTGATTTCTTAAAATTCCATTGTGATATAGATGTGTCTGAATTCTTTGAGGTTGATGCTTGTTTTGTTCACATTATGATGTGATCGTGGCTCTTAAGAGTATAGACAAGATTTTTGTGCGAACCCCAGTTTTATTTTGTCATTTACCATTGGTGAAAAGTGTCAACCTTAGTCCCATTGTTTTAAGTCCTAACTCTATTAACATCAAAAAAATTTTAAATTTTTTCCATTGTTTTGACTAGCCTAATTCCACAGGAATATAACAACTGTAAACTTCATGATAAAATCATAAAGTTTGGACAAATTTATTTGTTGGTATTCTGTTATTGCTAGCGTTTCAGTGTGCACATGTTTGCTTAAATGTATATTTTGGTAAGACTTGAAAAGACCTAAAGACGTGCTGTAAAAACTATGCAGAAAGTTAGCTAAGATTATATGAAATTGTGGCGACTTGAAGTCCTGAGAATTTAAATATGAAGAAAGATTGTTGCACTCAGGGGCCACTGAGAGAGCAATTCACCTTTTCCGCTGGTTCTGCTCCCTTCAAAAGTTGCCATGCTTCTAGTATTGTTGAGGTTATGCCTCTACCATTATTGAGATTAAATAATTCAGTTATTTTTGTGCGAGTGTGCATGTTATGGTTTTATTCTGTAGTGTTCCTCTGTCAAAAGAATTTGGCTTGTTTATTGCTTCTATGCAATTTGTGCAGGTTGATAAAGGTCATTTTTTAGCTGCTTATTTTGGAGGTACCTCTGAAGGAGCACCTGATGTGAAAATTTGGTTGCAGAAATACAAGGTAATTGTCTAGCACTTGCTGAACATGATATTGGTTCCTTCCCTGGAATTTTCCAGGGTTTTATATGAGGATAACCAATATGTATGTTCAGCAGATGTAACTGTGATTATTTTTCTATTTGTTATTATAACTGTCATCTCTGTTAGCTCATCATCATCATCAACATCATCATCATTATTTAATATTGAGCTTGAACTTCAATCTAGTTATCTTAAGAAATTTGTGGGTTACTCTAGCATTTTAGGAAAGGCCTCTTAATGTACAAAAAGGGGAGTCATCTTACTGACCAAGTGAAAATAATATGGGAACGTTTTTTCTTCTTCCTTGTTTCCTGCCCCTATTTGTTTCCATTAGTATTTTTCCTGATTATTATGCGATGGTCCTCAGAGCTTTCATCTTCTGCTTATATGAATTTTCGTGTGCATGAGCGTGTGTTCTCATACATGTAGATTTGCATTCTCTCATTTTCCCTTTTCTCTGTAGCTACATTAAGCATATATTTAGGTGTACACATAAGACTAGAGAAAGGATGCCTCACCACCCTTGCGTCACGTCTTATGTCCATCATTCTTCTGTCTTTTTTGCCTGCAGTCTTATTTGCCTTTCCATTGTCTAATCTGTCTGTACTTGTAAGGCAGGAATAGAACATGGAAAAACTACCTTCACCTATTATTCTCTTTATAAACTCTAGTCATGTTTTGTTTTCTTCCACTTATACCTTAACATGTGTGCATGGATGTGTCTATGTGTGTGCATATTTGTGATATGATCCTCTTAGGATTTTAACAGAGTTGTTTTCACTTAAATGCATGAAAATTTATTTTGGCAGGATGGCTGCTGGTATCCACCTGTTATTATTGATGAAGAACCCAATGTCCCAATGTGGAATCCCGTGCTATTTAAACTTCCATCAGAGGAATTGTTGTTATTCTATAAAATAGGCCAGGAGGTTCAAAAGTAAATTTCTAGCCCTTTATTTTTTTCTGACAAAGTCTTCTTTGTAAATTTAATAGCCAGGTCTAACAATTGTTTTTCTTTTGCCTACTTTATAGAACTTCTTCACTTATTCTGCGAAGTTGATTCAGTTTATTGCATTGTTAAAACCTAAATACGCAACACAATTATAGAACATCGCATGTACTGTAGAAGAGTCATTCAAAATGCAAATCTTTTCTTCATGAGTTCCAAATTTCAGCAGAAGGTCAACAACCGATGCCCCATGAACTATCACCAAATTGAAGGAACGAAAAGATTTCCCTCCTTCCAGAGAGAAAGAGAGAGACTTTAACACACAGCCCCCATTGCTCAAAAGGATCAGCTAAAATTGCTTATATCATTATTGTTATTTTAGTAAGAATGGTATAAGTAGAAATGTGCATTATAATTCATCCTTTCTCTTTTGCTTTAAAAACTTAACCAAACAAGGGATTTTGATAATCTCTCCCTTTCCTTTTCCTTCCTCATTTTTACTACCCAAACAAGGCAAGCATCTTCCCTTTCCTTTCCTTTCCTTTAGAAACCCCTCTTTTCCTGTCCTTTTCTAACTTCAATGCTAATATTATGGTGTAAAGGAAAGGAAATGACACATTATAATGCGGTTTCCCTATCATACTCTTTCGTGCTATAATAGCCACAACAATATGGGTGATAGCATTTCACTATAGAAAATTTGAAGGCTTTCATAGACTATTTGCCATATGCTTGTTGAAGCCTTATAACTTTGGAACATGTCAAACACGAAGTAAGGCTGGGTGCTCTTCTCTGCTCAGAAACATTATTCTATTCTTAGTCATTCCATTGCCTTGGATGCATATTAAGTCCTAAAACCTCAAAAAGGCTTCAATGTTTACATGATGAGGCTTTACTAGCAATTGAAGCTTTAAGAGCGCACCTTCATACATTGAGTGGATTTAAAGTCAATTGAGGCAAACTGTTTTTGCCTTACAGCACACATTAAAGCTAAATAAAGCATCTTTTAAGGTACAGAAATTAAAAGGTTAACATCCTTGTTAGTTCTCTTTTCTTTTTGCAGTTGTTTGTCAAAATAGATCTCTTACCAGATAGTTTTAGAACTGCTATTTTTTCAGATGCATATTCTGTTTTAGTTATGTTAGTAATTTTCTGCTGTAGTTTAAGGTTAACCTGTAATAAGGATTAAAGTGCCTCAATTCAAATATTTATTTTTTGACTTTGTAGCAAAGACATGTTAAGAATAGACTGCAGTTCTGCTTATATACTTGAAATTTTGGAATAGGCTACCCTTAAATTGTGTTTTATCCTTTATTAGTCCAAACTGTTACGGTTCTTTTGTGAATAAAGTTTAGCTTGGAGACTCTAAGATCTTCAGGATCTAAGTATGTCTCAGGAAATGGTTAAGCAAAGATGCTACTTGGCTTTAACTAAGGCAGTAGGGATTTGGATAGAGATTTTAGGTTCAAGCTGTAAATGCGCTCTGTTTCTATCAAAAAAATAAAAGTAGAAAAAGAACATGAAATATGACTGAGCATTCTGAAGTTATTTGTCCTGTCTGTATGTTATTATTATATGTGAATTTGTTATAATAATATATATCCTGCTTACCTTCTCTAACTGTTGACTTTAACTAAATACAGGTGGAGTGGATGC
The DNA here is from genome assembly GCF_000208745.1 of Theobroma cacao. Lineage (NCBI taxonomy): Eukaryota > Viridiplantae > Streptophyta > Magnoliopsida > Malvales > Malvaceae > Theobroma > Theobroma cacao. Next base: position 10,640,974 of record NC_030858.1, on the reverse strand, counting down.
ATGAAGCGATCATATGATAAAGGTGTTACTTGGACAAAGAGAGAGCAACTTCCTCCTGGCATACTAGGACCTTCTAAAAACAAGGTGTGACTAGAATTTGTTATTAAATTTACATATATTTTGCTATATTCTCAACCATGAAGCTCTGATAACATCTCCTGATCATGTGTGTATTCACTCATCCGCAGCCTATTTTGATGGAAAATGGCCTTTTGCTCTGTGGATCATCTGTAGAGAGTTGGAATTCTTGGGGGGCATGGGTTGAGGTTGTGATGCTGACTCATCTACGTCAGCTGTTGGACTCTAATGATGTTTGAAAATGCAGTTGACATATTTGATGATTTACATCGACAGGTTACAGCAGATTCTGGTGTGTCTTGGAAGAAGTATGGCCCTATTATTGTTAAAAATAAATCTCTCAGTGTGATTCAACCAGTTCCTTACCTTACTGCAAAAGGAACATTGCGTGTTTTGTTGCGATCTTTTGATGGCATTGGTAAAGTTTGTATGTCAGAATCCATTGATGGTGGTCATAACTGGGATTATGCAAAACCTACTGAGCTTCCCAACCCAAACTCAGGTTGGTGGGTTAATCCCTTTTTCTTGGATGGCATCCAACAGAAAGAAAATTTATCTTTACTGTGATGGTTCAATGTAGACTGTATGGAATCTATAATTTAGTTATGCATCTTTTAAAATTATTAATTTGGTTTTGACTTGTTTTCTCATCTTCAAGAATTGTATTTCCTTGATTTAAATTAGTTATTGGATCTTTACTGTGATGGTTCAATGTAGACTGTATGGAATCTATAACTTAGTTATGCATCGTTTAAAATTATTAATTTGGTTTTGACTTGTTTTCTCATCTTCAAGAATTGTATTTCCTTGATTTAAATTAGTTATTGGCTAATGCTATGGAAAATGGAAAGAAAAATTTTGCCTATTACCTTCAAATTTCCCCTACTGGCTTATACCATGAGCTTCAATTTTTAGGTATTGATGGGGTTAAGCTGAGGGATGGTCATGTTTTACTTGCTTACAATACAATCTCAAGGGGCGTGCTTAAAGTTGCACTCTCCACAGATGATGGTGATTCATGGCATGAAGCTTTGACACTGGAGGAGAATTTGGAAATGGAATTCTCTTATCCCGCTGTTATCGAGGCTAGTGATGGATCTGTTCACATCACGTACACGTATGATAGGACACAGATTAAGGTAACAGCATTGTTTCTGATACCAGGAATGAATTGGTTCTCAATTCCTTCCCTTTGTTCTTTCCATTCTATGTATTCATTAAATTCATCTGCTAATTGTTTTTCCCTTGTGATATCCATTATGTAAATGTTGGAGCATCAAGGATCTGAGATTAACTTGTGCAGAAATTTATTTTTGCAGCATGTTATCCTTCAACCAAATTGGTTCAATGACATTTTTCCTTCTCAGCAAGAGTAGAAGGTAAAATCTCAATCGGTGCATGTACTGGAGCCTAGTGCGTCAGCATACCCATTTTATAACTGCTAGTACCCATTTTTTATTATTGCAGTATGCTGAAATTTTATGTATTTGGCTTGAATATAAACATGGTATTTACACATAAAATAATCTATAATAATTTCTCCATTGCTGAGAATTTGATGAGCATTTGAGTTGGAGATTTTACCTCCTTGTAGTTTAGAGACAAATCTAGATATGCCAAATCAAGTACATTGTGACTTAAAGCCACTAGTATCTTCTACATTTTATTGGAGAAGCCATTGGGGGAAAAAATCATCAATTAGATAACACACCCTGTGATTTAGTTAATAGTGGCGACCTGCAAGAAAAGTTTTTGCATGATTTATAGATAGAGAGTTGATATTTTCTGTAAAATGGATGTATCTAGTTGGCTGATACCAAGTAGTACTTTTGGCTTTTCTCTAATTTCTATTAGCTTTATTCTTTGTGGAACTGGTTGTCTATGTTTGACAACAGAAGAAGCTTCAGTACAAGCTCCTATTCATTGTAAGGGAATGAGATATTTTTGTGTAGAAGTAGGTTTATTACTGAACCTAGGTAATTGAAAAAGTGTACCAGTTGCCATAAGGCACAATAATGTTCTATCCAAAATCTTTAAAATAGTTACTTCATAGTTGAAAACATTTGGGAATTAAATTTTCAAATATATATATTTAACAGTTGAAAGTTTATTTGTTATCAAACAAATAGTTAGACATTTTCAATTAACTTGAAATTTGATAGGCATGATTTATGAGAATAGAGCATAAAATCGAATGGTTGGATTAACAAAATATAAATTGTATAAAAAGACATGAAAAGGTGTAAAACTAATTTAGTACATTATTATACATGGGATTCCTTCTCATATATACTCACAAATGTACATACAGACATTACATACACACAATTACATGTATATGTGCATCAATGTTGTATATTTCAGGTCATGTTATGAACTATTCTTAAATTTAGAAAACTTTAGATATATGTTATAAAAACTATTAAAATACAAAATGGTACATCCAAACATACAGGTACCAATACCGGTGTAGACCACTGTAACAGAAAATCCATAAAACACTGATTGGTATATATGGTGCTGATAATGTTGGTTTCAATCATAGTACAAAACTTAACAAGACATTTCTCTAAAATTGGAATATTGTTTAAGTTTTGGCCACTTCTTAAGGAGGTAATACTTTTTCTTGGGCCTAATGGCAGTGAAGATTGCCTTCTTATGTTTGTGTTTACGCAGGAAATGTTTGGGAACTATAAGAAACTTGGGGTTTGTTGTGTTCGACCATAAATCAGACCTGAAAAAAGGATTGTTCAGGTAATCTCAGTTGGAGACCAGATTGTCCATGTTAGCGGATTGAACTAGTGTATTGTAGACAGAAGGTGAGTGAAATGCCAGGAGCAGAAGTTACTATAAACAGCACCAGCTTTCATAGAGCAAATTTTGCACGGGCAATGTTTAGATTGGCTTGCTTTGGAAGAATTGAAGTTAGTGAAAGTAATATATTTTTTTACTTCATTACTTGCCAATTGAGCCTTGATGTAACATTGTGACCGGTGTAACTTAAAAAAGTTTTTGTGTTTGGGTTCGAGCACAATAATTTTGATTTTGGTTGGACTTCAATTTGGTTCACTTGTGTGGGCTGTGTTGTTGCTCCAGTGTTCATGATGGACAGTATTAGGGCCTTGGTCTGGACACACTGTTTTTTATGTACAGCTGCTTTGCAATTATCGAAGAGGAAAGGTTAGTTTGTGTAACTCATCTTATCCGAGTCCAACAGCAATAGAATTGTGATGCATGGAGATTGCAAGGTTTCAGGATTTTGTGTGTGCTGCCATCAGCATTCTAAACAGTCTCAGGCGATGAGTAACTGAACATTTTCAGGATTGCCGCATTACCAAGCACTTGAGCAAAGCAATCAGTGAGCGACTGCTGTTACTCTTTTCCCAAGGATACTGAAGAAGACAGACAGTCCGCTCCAATTGCCCCCCATCTCTATCAGTCAATTTCATAATTATGTACATGTTAACATCAACCAACGGTTATTTAAGAAAAATCTAGAGGCGGTCATCCAATCGTAATTTAGCCGATGTGAATGGATGCATCAAGGCACGTGGTGTTCTCTTCTGCATTACGTGTATTACACGATTATTTGAGATTGAGGAGTCAGACTACCCACGATTTTCACGTCCTGGACATGCAATGCGAAAATCACATCCATCAGTCTTTTTTTGAGTCTTGACGTGAGTCATATGGCAAGTTGCAGAGAGGCTTCTATATTACCCTCTTCAAATTTCTCCATGTAAAGGAAAAAAAATGGGGTTAGCCATTGCCATATTACTAGACGTGGATCATATGTTAGGAGAAAAGTAGACAAATGGTATTTTTTGTCCCTTTGCATCGACGATTTTTTTTATTCTGTAGTCAACTACTCAATTATGGTGACATTAAATCATTGTAGCTATTCCATGTGAATTCCTGCTTGCAATCAACATGAAAGGACAAAATAATACGCATCTAATTGTTTCATACAACTAGACCTAGTGCACTACAGGATGTGACTCCTTTGTTTTATTTTCTTTTGTATTTCGTAGACTATACATAGCATAGCATTGCCAAACACAGAAAAAGTTAAGAAAACGAGAGTTCGATTCTTTTCTTCATTTTATGCCGAGGAAACCAGTGAATTATTATCGTCTTTTTCCTCCTTTTTGCACATTGAGAAACAAAGTTGCTTATCTTATTATTTTTTAATTTTACTGAGAATGACATATATATATATATATATATATATATATATATATGTACATGTGTGTACATATGCATGTCTAGTTTTTACTTTTGAAATCTTAATCCAGGGATTTCAGATTGTTACGTGAATTGGTAATATGAGAGAGCAAACTAATGCACATTCATGCATCATTGGTGAAGGCTTAATGAGAGCTGATTTTGTTGAATGTCTATTTTTCATATTTATTGCTCTGACATTGTTGGACGAAATGAATGAAAACAACTTGAGGCTGATCCTTCTACGCCTTTGAAATTCTTCCAGTTTTTTCTATCCGTCTAATCTGTCTATGACAAATCAATTTGGACCAATCCAGCAAGCATCTGATCAATAGGTGAAATGATATCCAGCTTAAAGCCAAAACAAAAAAAAAACAAAAAAAAAAAGGCAGTGCACTAATTCAAGAATTTTTGGTCATTGAAAATACATTATAACACATGTACTTATCATTAAATTAAATAATCATATTTTTTATTATTTCATCTGTTTTCGAATTTAAATTTCATGATAATAGGAATCAATCCTTCACTTCACCAAAAATTAAGAAATCTTAGAATAATAATAATAACAATAGGGAATCCTAGATGAAATTGTGCATGTTAAAAACGGAAATAGGTAATAGATGTCTGTTTGGTGATATAAAGATGGCAAAATGATTGATTTTGGTTTCAACTATTGAATTAAATCGAAGAGGTTGTGCAAACATATTGCCTTAATTTTGCTGGCCTTAGCCTGCACACCCATAAATTAGCTCAACTGTTGGACATGGGCAAGGCCCCCATGACCACAACCTAGCCCACCAGAAAAGAAAAAGAAGAAAAGGCAAAAGCAGATTCACGTGTTCATCTGTTCAACACTTCGAAAATGCAACGCGTGTTAAACTGGGTGTGTGAATGAAAATTAAAAAAAAAAAAAGGGTCCAAATCTCTCCCTAAAAGTAAAACAATCAAGTCTAAAGGCACACACGCATGATTGACTCCTTTTAATAACGCACAATCACAAATCTTCGTTAGAGCCTAACCACACAAAGCAAAAAAGGGAAATTCATGTCTTCATCATATACATATATATATATATAATATATATATATATATATATGAGAGAGAGAGAGAGAGTCAGAAAGTCTATTCTGTTAAAAGATTGATGCGTTCATTGTATTTGGCATACCAATTTCAGGCAAATGTTTTGTAATTGTTCAAGTATTGACATGAATTATAATGATGCGTCAAGGCATGCGTAGGAGAAACCAACAAAGATAGCTATATTTAGCGGTGCTCTATATGTTTTATAGTTGTAGCCTTATGGGATGTAGCCCATGTTTTTCTCATGTGAAAAATTCCACGACTGTGATCCCTTACCCCTCTATTTATTCCCTTTAAGAAAAGGAAAATACTAGTAAAAGGAAAGAAAAATGAAAATGAAAATTAGAAAAAAAAAAAAAAAGGGGACATGATTTATTCGTTTTACATGCAAAAATGAAGAAAAAAGAAAAGAAAAGAATTCAAGTGTAACTAGAATTCGGCGGCAATCCCGGGAGTTGGATGTTGTTGTTGGACAAAAACCCCACTAGCTTTTTGCATTAAATGGGGATGACCCTCTTTCCCTTGCATTTCCTGCAATTTCACAGGACCCAGTATTTAATGTGTAAAATGGAAAGTTGAATTTGCGAGTGCCAGCTTGAGAGAGAGAGAGAGGGGACAAAGGCAAAGGATTCCACGACCAAACATCTTATAAACAAGCCAAAGAAAAAGTCAAGTGTACAGCAGAAACTACAAATATAAGGCTGTAGCATAAATGGGTCGACCATGGCCTAGGGGAGTTACCATGGTGAAAGAAAAGTCTCGGTGTTTTTAACAATAGTACCACTACACCCAGTACAGTATTTATCTCTCTGCATAAAGTTGCTCAAAAGGACCTTGTCGTTGGCCTATGTGCCATGCTTTTCACTTCTCGCATCACATGAAGCTTTCTGGGTTTTGAGGTCAGCTTTTTTTGGGGAGGGGGGTCACAGTTTATGGGCGCATGTTTGAAGTGTCTTTTGCCTAACTTTTTCTCTCATAAAAACCAAACACAAAATCTTTAGCACTGGGATTTTTGGTCATTTTGCCTTCTCACCTGTCTAATTTCATAGGGCCGTAACTGTAAGAATTTGTTCCTCTGCATGTTGAGCTGTGGGCAGCCTTTTTTTGAGCTGTAGCCTCGTAGCCTTGTAGCCTTTACAGTTTACAAAATATATTGCTTTTGCTGTACAAGTTATAATGTCATGTGGGTTTGTTGTCTTTGCCCCTCGCAAGACTCACTCTGAAAAATAAATAAATAAAATAAAATCTGCTGCTTTTCAATTTTGATACTGTAACCCTTGATCACAGAAAATTGAGGGTGGCTCTAAAGGGTGAAATATTTTTCACTAAGGCTTTCCAAGTGAGACCAACTACAAAAAGACGTAGAGGTGGAGGACGTTGAAAATTTTGTCATTAGCCAGGATTTCATTGAATTTTGCTTAACAACTCTAATCAGAGGGCATTTGGCTGTGTGAAACTGATCAGCAGTAGAGAATCTATTGAGCTGATCCAACACTTGACTTTGTCGATTAAAATGGAAATCAAAGGAAATTAGGAGGTTGCCATACATGTTGACCTCAATTGAAGTTGACAAAGTTGAATTTGGAAAACTATGAAAAGAAGAAATAATTTTACACAAGGGGTGCAGTTTTCTGCACTTGTTTTGGTAGCAAGTTCACTTTCTCAAATGCAATGCCTACTCGATCGAATTGGGTTTTTTTTTTTTGTCTTTTCCTTATTGCCCGAAAGAAAAGTAATTAATACAAAAAACAAAATCTAAACACTATTCTATCTACCCTAATTACACAATTTTGACTATATTATATCACATGCGTAGTACGTGAATGTAAAGAGATAATGCAAGATACATGCATGATTGAGACTGTACCATCATCATAGATGGGATTGTGCTTCTCAGTTGATCTTTAAATAAATAGACACTATACTATGAGCAACTATTTAAGGTGACTTGATTTTTGACGTTTATGTTTAACTTCCCTTTCCTCTTCTTTTATAGTTGCTATTAATTCTTGACAATCAGTTGGTGGTTAATTAGCATGAGTCGTAAGAAAGATTTAGATTCTAGTAGGACCATCCCTAGACGGTGACACTCCAACCAAACGCCCAGGACTTTAACCTTCATCTCTTTTGACATTAATATACACAAGCAAACTCTTAGGCTTTATGCTACCTTCTACATATTCAGATCCTTAAACAAAAAGATTGGCTTTGCCTCCCCATCCCACCTATCCTTACTTCATAGGCTTCCTTCGCACTGCGTGATACATTCTTCGTACGAGTTTTGCTTGAACAAATGCCATTTGCTCCTCCATCGAGCTGAAATCTAGATAAAGCCTAGCCCCTAATCAACCTAGCTAGGCTAAAGGTTTCTTACATGAAAAGGTAGGCTCGTTGTAGCTAGCCTTCTTCGTTTCTTGGGTGCTAACCATTTTCATATACTAGCACGATGCTAGGAAAATGTTTGCTAGCTTGCATTTTGCATGATAGAAAAAGTGGGCATTGTTTTAGCTAGCTTTTGTGTTTACTTGACCTTTTCACGCATGGAGGCTCCAAGAGCAACTTCTATATCCCCAAATGCGTACACAAGACAGCAACATATTACTCTTTTACAATAAGCGGGAAGAGTTCTATATAATCATCCCTAGGGTATTATATTTGTTCGGATTTTCCTTTTTTGATCTCATGGTCCTATATGAACAGAAAATCCTTTCTTTCTATTCGGTTCTACATTCCATGCCTATATTACTAACTTCGGGGGCATTAAAATATAAATTATACCTTTTTGGAAATAAAATTATATACCCATATATAGTGCATAAATTCTTTACCTTGAACAAAAAAGAACAGAATTTAATGTACATTACTCTCACATATGTATGACATAAAAGTATACATCAACATTTATTCATTCATGAAATTATTATTCACTGGGCCTATATGAAATTTCTCTAGTAGATTTGTGGGAATGTAACGTTAATACTATTTAAACCAAAAACCCATTTTAAATCTAGACTATACAATTAAGGAAAACTTATTAGGGTTTCACGATCCATCAAAATAATGACCATATTTAAAAAAGTGATGATTCCCTTGTCTTTCTCAATGTTCCCAATGGCATTTAATCCACCACCTAATGGTTTAATTTATTGAATGTTGAGATAAGGAGGACTCATGAACCAAATTGCATTTATGATTGTAGTTGAGAGTGGGCTATACTCAAATTTGTATTTAATGCATTTTTTAATGTGTAGGTCCTTACTCAAAATTTTATGAATTGTAATAATGATATTGGTACTACTCATTTCATTTGTAAAAAATATCTAGATAAGCATACTCAATGTCAATAACATCTCTTTAGCTTTTTCCATATATTCCAACCCTTTTTCAGTATTTTTTTTATGAAACCAGAAAATAATGAATAAAACAAAAGAAAAGAAATGTAGTGCCTTGAGAATGTATAGCAACATTTGAGTGACTTAATTGAAACTATATCTGACTTAAATTTACCGAAAATGTTAATAATACAAGCTTGTTCTAACTCAAACTCAAAATGATAAAATACAAATTCAAACTCAAGTATTAGAGAATATATTAAAGAACTCAAAAACATAATTTTACTTAAATCTTGGTCCCAAAAAATTGAAGACTTTCCTTTTGATAGGAACCAAGTATGAACTTTTAGAATGACAATTACTCATAATCAATTATTTTAAGGATAAGTAGAAAGCATAGGTGGGCAATAATTATGAGCTAAATGTTGATGAAAGGTTGGAGCGCATGGCCAGAATGAAAGCAATATATATTGAATTAATTCTTTAGTGATGTTTTATATATATATATATATATTTCAAATTATTGGTTTATAAAGAGATGCTCTTCCCAAAGGCTACTCTAGTATCGACCAATTAAGCTTAGGACGGTAAAAGAATTTATCCCTAGATATATCACCAACTCAATTAACTTATTAAGGTAGGTCCCTTTGAGAGTTGATTATCCTAGAGATTTGTCTTAACTTTTAAAAACACATTTTTTTTTTGAAACATATCTTTGTGGCTTAATTGAACCCAATCACACCTCAATGCATTAATGTATGGTTTAAGTGTCTCACGTAGGCATGTCTTCCTTTCATATGTGTGTGTGTGTATATATATATATATCCAAAAGGGTCAGTCAGTCATTCTTGGAAAGCTTTTCTTGATTTCTCCTAAAAAGTTGAATATGCTTGTGTGTAAAGTATAAAGAGATTAGTGCTACAAACCCAAATTTTCCACACCATTAGTGGGGGACAAGTAGCTTTTCCTCAGCTTCTTCTAAGTGGGATTTTCTATTGTTGGTAACTCTTTAAGGATTCCAAAACTCCAAAAGTTAAGAGGAAATATAGATGCCACATACTTTCAAACAAAGCTTTTGAGGGGGGATTTGGCATCTTCTAATTGTCTTTTTTCTAATGTGAAAATGAAAATGAATACTTCTTTTGAGAGGGGCGGTGCTCCTACAATCATGAGAGATGAGGCTTCACTATTACTAGGGCGAATAACGTTTTATTTGTTGAAAATGCACAAATATACATCAGCAATATGAACAAAGTCAGTTGCCACAATCATTGATTAATACAGGATATAGTGGCTTTTTTAATCACATAAAATGACATAATTAAGTAATTAAATTCCAAACTAAAGCTTCATCTATATATTCCATATATCCTAGCTAAATCCATCTTGAAAGCGAATCTATTTGGTAAGGTGACTTTTGATAAAAAACCGAAAGCGATATTTTTCATTTCAAATACTATGCCCTGCATTTATAAAATTAAAATGAACTTTTCTGGTTGGAATAACAACTAACATTACTACATCTAAACTTTTTTTCCTGTATAGTTCCTTTTTAAAAGTGATTGTACCATTCTTCTATTGCAAAAAGGGGGAACCAATGGTCATCTTTTGCTTGATTGGTGCTTCTCCCAAATTCATCTAACCAAAAGGCAAGGCCACTTTCCTTTATTCTAAACTAAAAGGGGAGGGAAAAGAAGGGGGAATGGGTAAGGCCCGGGGGACTTAAAAAGTCTACTTGCTTTGAGTGCAAGAAGCTACCAAAACTTTTTAGAGGGGGTGGCTCTCAATTCTCCCCCAGCTGTGAGTGACTTGTTGTTATTTATGTTTGCTTAAAGTTTGACCTTGATGACATGATTATCATATATACTTATATATGTGTGAAAAGCTATGTGGGGTTTGGCTTGCACTAGTGAAAAGAGTTATGGGCCCTTTTGTCTCGTGATATACCATCAATTAGCCTTTGGAAGAGGCTTTTATAAATAAATAAATATATATATTTATATATTTATATACCAACAGATGATCATGGATTGATCAAGTGTGATTTTGAACTTTGTGGGGTGAAAAAGGGGTGCCTTTTTGAGGTTCTAATAAGTCAAATAAAATGCTACTTTAGCAATTACATGAGAGAAGGATTTTGAAGATCCTTTCAAATGGGGTCATTGGTTGATCTAGCAATCCTTACTTGGAGGAAAAAAAAAGAGGAGGGGGGGTTTCTTTCTTGAATCATGGTTCTTCTATTATTGGTGGGGTGGGGAAGAATTGGAGAGTATGGTATAGTGGGGAAAACTTTTTTCCCTTGTGAAGGAACCAACAAGAAAGCAATCACTTTTTGATAATGATGCTAAGGTAAAATAATCTTAGTGACAGAGCTTCTTCAATTCAAACCAAAGGGGAGAAGTAGAATGATGGAAAAGATCTAAGATGGTTTCAAATATGGGGGGAAAAATGTTTAGGCCGATGAGGTCACCTTAGTCTTCTCTTTTTTTTTTAAAGTGGAAGGAATTATTATGGTATCATGCTTAAGGAGTGGGTATGCAAAAGACAAAAGCAAGGAGCTTACTCAAGAAAATTTCCTCTTTGTCAAAATGTATATCTTTATATAAAGGTCTAATGATGTTGTAATATTAAATGTAAATAATAGAGAAATCAGTAGGGAACCAAGTATTTAATATGTTTAAGTCTTTCTTTCCCCCTCAATATTTGAGCAATTTGTAAAACTAAAAGCAAATAGGGCATGAGCAGTATTTTATACTTAAACTAACTACCCATGCTTCAATATCAACATTTACATCTAACAAAATAGCGCCATATGTAGATAATATTATGCGCAACAAAAAAAAAATACGACTTTTTTTCTTCTTGGTATGTAAAGATTTTAGAAAAAAAAAAAAAAGAAAAACAGTTTCCAATTCCAAACCTCTAAACCTAATGTTCAAATTCTAACTAGTAAAGTGTTCTCTGTCTCCTACGAATATCTATCTAAATTGCATTCCACTTTCTCTACTCTTCCGGGTAAAATTAAGCAAAACTATTTTGTACCCAAATTTAAGTACAAAAGTCCTAGGGCACAAATTCATAGAGAATATATATATATATATAATTAATATATCATGTATCATTCATTTCAGGTCCCTCCACAACACATTATTTTATTCTACCTGTACTTGCTAGAAATTTTCAAAGCTTAAAATATTCCAATAAACCTCATGCAATAAGTAAGTATGGTGAAGATGATTATAAATATGGAATATTAATGGAAGCTTTTTGGTATTAACAAATATTCAACTACCAAATCTAGGACGAAGGCAAGAATTAATTCAAACTTGTCCAACAAAAGGGCAAAGGAGAAAAGAATTAATGCAGTAAATCAATACAAAATGGGGAACGCTTAATTTTGAACTGCATGCATGGGGAATCCACGCCTTCAAATATAATTACGTAAATGAATGTTTATTCAATTGACAATTGTTTTGAATATCCCTATTCATCATATTGATATAGGAAGGTACCCAAAATTTACTTTTAAAGTTTAATTGGGGGTCTAATTAATAATAAGATCTTTTATTAACATCCCAACATTTAACTCAATAATATGTACAATATCCGAACATTTGATTTATTAGTTAATGCATAATCTTTTACTTAAAGAGTAAAGTTCGAATTTTCTTTTCTCAATTAAAAAAAAAAACCCACAAAGTTAATGACAGCTTCCCTCGGTAAACATTAACAGTGTAGCATACAAAGGATATGTTTCTTGATTGATTATATTTTGTTTTTTTATATAATTTTTTTTTATAATTTTTTTTCATTTTAAAATTTGAACTCAAAACCTTTAAGATAAAAATTTTAAAACCTAACCACTTGAATTTCTTTTTTGTAACGATTTTTTTGGTACATTTATATAAATATAATGTAACTCATAAAAAAAAAAGTAAATTTGTCTTTATTTGACATCTACATGTTTCAACCATAGCACATGTGAGAGAGAAGAAAATAGAGGCCATAGAGACAGAAAGGATAAAACAAAATTATTTTGTTCGTCTAGGTTAATGATTTAGTCGTTGTGTATTTAACTGTACTCACTTAAAATCAAGGAATGGCTTAAGTACCACATGAAAGTATGAAACAGCTAAGGGCTGCATGTCAATTTGATTTGCTTCAATTTAGACTTAATTAGTGGATTGAAAATATTTTTGAAGACAATTTGTTTTGTTTTTGAGTATTTAAAGAGTAGTGACTAAGTAAAGTATTAAGGTTCAGATTCGAGTAAAAAATTTTAAAATTAATCGAATAATTATAAAATTCGAGTATTGTATTTATTAATAAGATTCAAGATAAATTACGCATACCCGTTAATAATTCTAAAACAAACCTAGACTCAACATTAAACTAACAACTACATCTTAACCGAATTTTGTTTGCTAATTTTAACATGAGCCTTTGATCAAAAAAATAAATAAATAAAAGGATTAGAAGTATATTAATTTATTTAAATTTTTAAACTAAAAATTTGATTCACTATATTGCAAGCCATTTGCCTTTTTAGTTTTTTTAATTTCTTATTCTACTTTTATTTTGATTCAAATAGTAATTAAAAAATCTCCACCTTAACTTGAACTCTTCGGAATCCAATTATGAAAATGGAAAGTCTCTTGAATATTCATGTCTCCTCCAAAATTTTCCCTTGGAGATGTGCAACGTCCAGACAATGTGTGAACTTATGAGTAGATGGTCAATACTTCGAAGAGATTCTCCTAAATGGAAACCCTACTTACTAACCATAATTTCTCCCAATGAAACATGATCCGGAACAAACCACTATTGGGACAGGCTCAATATTTTAAACCATGCATAACAATGCTTGTTAAATCTTCTTCTATTGCCTTTTCCAACACCATCTACTTCCCATTATTGTAGTCTAGGCCACTAAATAAATTGCAAAAGAACGGCTCCTTAAACAGTGTAAACATTATTATTATATACATGGACGGTAGAGTTCAGGATTTTTTTAAGGCTCGGCTTGATTGGATTCAGGCTATTTTTAATATTAATAAAAATTTTAATTTAATTTTAAATTATATTTATAAATGTTTTTTAATTTTAATAATAAATTTAAATATCCAGATGGAACCGAAATTTTGGATCAAATTATAAATATATATATGAATTGGTTCTGACTTGGCAACCTATGAATTACACCTTTACTTTGACATTATTAAAACAAGCAACTTCATCAAGGATAAAGATGAAGATGCCTCATATATACTGATGAGAATATAATCTACTTCATTACATGTCAGCACCATCCTTACAATAATAAGTCATATATCATTTTCATAACACTGATTGCATGTGAAACACTCGAACCAAAGCATATAATTAGAGCACATATATATAGTGCTGTCAATTGCGCTCACATGTAGAATGCGAGACATCTGTTGCTCTCCTATCAATTTTGTGATGATGATTCAATTGAAAATATATATGAAGGCACGTTCAGTTGACTGTTAATCCCATTCATTAGCTTGGACAGCCTGTATATTGAGATAATCATATCCTTTGAAGATAAATAATATTCCCCAAAAATTATATTTAATTAATCAAAATTAGAAAAATAATAATAATTTGTTATTTTCCTCAACAAGATAATCAAAATGTGGTTATATCCTTGCTCTTCGTAATTTGCTCATGGGTCGAGTTGATAACTTGTTGACATGGTATGCTCAATTATAAAGGCGAAACATACAAATGAGCTCAGAAATATTCGAATTCTATGGGACCAACATTATTCTTCTTCTACTGGCCTATTCTCAGCAGTCAGCTCACAAGGGGCCAACTCTCAGAGTTAAAAGGTAAAAACGTTTATGTCTCGAATCTATATTTTGAAATGAGTCCATGAAATTTGTGAGATACATATATGAAAAAAATGATACCTCTAAATTTAACTCAAAATTCTTATACACAATTAAAAATTTAAATGACAAAATGAAGCTACAACATATTCATACTCTTATCAAAAAGGAAAACAAAAATCTACTTGTTATTGGATGGTAACTTTCCCACCATAATTGAAGCAAGAATGTAAGGGCTTGAGCAGACATTGTTTCACTGCTATTGATGTCATCACTTTGGCATGCACGAAAGGTTCTTGTGTCTTGCTAGAGGCTGAAGATGTCTAATTAGCACATGCATGCTGCCAAGGGAACCAGAAGAAATGGACCACTTTCTTTACATGGATTTGGCACCATTCCCTATCCCATTTTAATTAACATCTGTCATTAATTTCTTGTTTTTGCTCGTTTTCTTCTTCCTGCTTTGCAATTCGTAAAGGTTTGAGAGCTAGCTATGCCCTCCATCTCTATCTCTATCTTGCTGATCATTTGCAAGAAAATTAGCTTTATCAACTCTGAGACATTACATTGCATTGACGCCAAGTGGCCAACTTTAGGTTCTCATATTTGTTCTCTATTCTTTTTTCTTTTTAATTAATTGAAATAGCTAGGTGTGCATTCACAATGGAGCAAGACTAACAAAAAAGGTGTCCCAAGATTTGTACATATATAAAGGTGAGATAATAATCAAATTGACAAGTAAATATACACGCTTACTAAATTCATTTCAAAATTTCAGACTTATCCTGTTAGAGATATACATTAATCAAAGTCAAGTTTTTGGTTTTTCCCATCCTAAAAGTCAAAAAGAAAATATTCATTGCATGGATTTAAAGCTAAATAAGGAATATAAGTGGCCTTCTCAGGCAAAGTAAAAGCACCCGTAAAATAGAAGATTCTGTGGAAAAAATGAGCTTCGAAATGCGAATAATTAGGCGAGTCGGAAGTCAAATTTAGATCAAATAGCAAGAATAGAAAAGCCAAATGGTCAAAAAACCCATGATGAATATGGAAATATGGAAAGTTGGGTCCAATTTAACTAGCTAGCTAGCTTCCTCATTTCTTAATTTAACAAATATTTGAAGAGTTTTTATTCCGCGTACATATATACCTGCAATTATGACTTGGAAAAGCCGTTACATATATGGGTGTCCGATCGCAGGAAAAAGGTGCTCCCATGGCTTCTCTGGTCAAAATTAATAAAATATAATAATTCAGATTCTTTGCCAAATAGTAAAGTCAAAGCAAAAGCAAAGTAGCATTTCCTTTTTGAACAACAAGCAATGAAATTTTGGCCTTCGGGGTCATCATTTTAGTCATCCACCTATGCTACCTTCACACTCTTGGAGCAATAAATATGAGCCATACTTGTATACTTTTTGGTTTTTATGAATAATTAGCTATCTCCAAAAATTACCTATATTTAGATGCCATAGGTAAATTTTGCAACAACTTTCCTATCTATTAATTTTATTTTGGCTAACTTGACAAACCTGCCCATATCCATATACAGCAGATTTGCCTAGTGCTACATTTGTTTGAAGACTTCTATAAAACCATTTTATTATATGTTCAATTTTAACTTTCTTATAGATGGTAGAAAGAGCTATCTTGTCAAAACAATTAAATGTATTATTTGTAACATTTAGTGTCTATTTGATCTAATTTTTTTTTTTCAATTTATTTATCTCATAAAATTAGAAATCAAGTCAATCATGATTTTAAAATTTTCTTTTAAAAAATAAAATTTTATTTAAAAGAAAAAGCTTAAAGAAAAATTTCAAAAAGGAACTTTCTTTTCTATTCTTTTAAAAACATGTTGATTTTTCAAGAAATACCATTCTCTCTCTCAATCGATCTCTCTTTCTTCTCTCTCTATCAACAAATCACCCTTCTCCAATACAAATCACGATCTTGTATCTCTTTCTATGAAAACTACTAAGAAAAAAATAAAAGACCCAATAACAAAATAGCAAAATCTGATTTTGTTTTATTCTTACAAAGATTAACAAAAAAGAAAATATAAAATTTAAAACTATCTTTTGGTACTATTTAAAGGTTTTATCTCTTCTTCACCAAAAAGGATTTTAATATCACACACATCGTTCCCTCTTTGTATTCTTTTTTGGAGAATTGAAACATCATAATTTGATTTTGCTTGCTAGAGCAATAAAAATATAATATTATTACTATTATACAAAGTTTAAGAACTATTTTGTTTCTACATGGATTTCTTTAATTTTAACATTTAAAATCATATATAAGCTCAAAGCAGACTTGTTTTACTTTGGTTTATTAAGTTATTGAAAATAACATAAATACCCTTTATAGTAATTTTAATCAAAATTAGAACTTATATAATTTATTTTGTCAAACAGCTTACCAAATAGATTTAGCTTAATTTAAAAATTATTATTTTTATAAGAGTTTCATAATAGCTTTTAAGTTTCAAAAAAATTAAGCCAAACAAGCTTTTATTATTTGTTGTTTATATCATTTTTGGTAACAAAAAATTAGAAAGAAAGAAGTAAATTTCTCTATATATGCATATTAGATCAAAATAAATGAATTAAACTTAACCTTGATTTTTTCTTTTAACAAGTACAATTTAGATAATGTTGCGTGCATCATTTCATTTGAGTAATTATGAAATATATATAAGTTAAATATTTAAATTTTTTTGACTTAGAGCTTATTTGGCTTAATTTTCTTTTAACTTAAAAGTTATTATGAAGTTTTTATAAAAAATAATAACGTTTAGAATTAAGCTAAAGCTATTTGGTAAACTGTTTAATAAAATAAATTATATAAGCTCTAATTTCGGTTAAAATTACTATAAAGGGTATTCATATTATTTTCAATCACCTAATCAGCTATAACATAACGCTTCAAGTTTATATATAATTTTAAATGTTAAAATCAAAGAAAGCAATAAAGAAACGGAACAACTCTCAAACTTATATAGTAGCAATAGTATTAGATTTTTATTGATCTAGTAAGCAATCAGACCATAATGCTTCAATTCCTAAAAAAAATAAAAAGAGGAAATGATGTATTTAATATTAAAATTTTTTTAGTGAAAAAGAGAGAAAACCTTTAAATAGTATCTAAATGCAGTTTTAAATTTTAGATTTTTTTTCTCTTAGTTTTTGTAAGAACAAAAAAATTCTAGATTGATTGAGAGAGAGATATTTTATGAAAAATTGATGTATTTTTAAAAGAAGAGAAGAGAAAGCTCCTCCTTGAAGCTTTTCTGTAAGTTCTTTTTTTAAAAATTTTGTTCTTGAAAAAAATTATTTTTTAAGAACTTTTCAAAAATCATGTTTGGAGGAACTTTTACTTTTAAGAAATAGATAAGTTAAAAAAAATCAAATAAGTACTTAATAATACGAAATATTATATATATATATATATTATATTTTGTTAATTTAAAAGTGTTGACTAAATATTATTAATTAAAATGTCATTTATTATTTCATACCGCATGACATGTTGATATGTCATAGTAGATGATAATATAAGGTGATAACACAATCATATCGTATTTGCACCCTCCACGTCAACACGTACATTAATGTTATAAGATATAAAAATAACACGTAACGTTTTGACTAATAACAGTTAATCAATCGTTAATAATAAGGTTTTATTTGACTCAAAATAGAAATATAAGTATTTGATTGAACGTAATAAAAAAATAAACACTTATTTTAATTTTAATAAATAATTCAAAATTTTTTTAAAGTATTATGATAATATAATATGTTTTTGATTGAATTTGAATTTATGTCACACTAAATTTTTATATATAATGTTTATTGGATATAATACACATCCTAACTTTAGAGATAAAGTAATCAATTCATTTTGAGATTTATGGGAAAAAAATTTCTCCTTGGAAACAATAACAGAACTTTTTTTTTCTAAAAACCAATAAAAAATTTCCTCTTATATATATATATTTTAAAAATTCCTCTATTTATCCAAAAAAATCAACTAGTTAGATCAAGGTGTTGACAATCGATATAACAAAATATATAAAAAAAAATGGTTGGAAAGTCAAATTCGTGGCAATAAGAATAATAAATAGGCATTCGTAGTTACTATTTGGAAAAGGGTCAGCATATCACATATATCACTTATGATATAATAATTTGAAGTTGTTACCAATCTTCTCAAACATGAAAGTGCTAAAAATGGATAAATAATTAATTAAATGTGACAACAAGAATCTCCATCCTCATTAACATATCAAATCTAAAGGCTAATACACAATTTGCAAGTATTGAATCTTTCCTTAAGAGATGCCATTACATAATTTTGTAGCTTCCATATTATATATATAGAAACTATAATTTTTTTGGTTTTATTTTTAATGATACTTCAATAAGGCTTAACCCTATGTGTTTTTAGGGTATGAACCCACATGGTTGTTTGGGAAAAGAATGTTTGATAAGCCGGCAGTCTAAAATTTGCGATGCCCTTTAGGTTTTTGAATAACAAAGAAAATGAAGCTTATAATATTTCCTTTTGGTCAAATAAAAACCAATTAGTCTCACAAGTTTTGTCATTTTCCCCCGTACTTGCCAATAATCACAGCAATAAAGTGCAATGAAGTAAGCAAGGTTTTGGTTGAATGGAAGATTAACATCACCAAATGGATTATTAACTTTCACAATGATAATCATAATGGCACAATTGCAGAGCAAAAGTCACCTTCCTTTACGGCAATGCATCTTCCACGTGTCAGGTTTTTACCTTACAATGGGTTATTTTGTTTTAATTTGATGTAAAATGATATTAATTGACAGACTGATTCTTTTCATATTATAGTAAATAGTATTAAAGGAGGGGTATTATGGGCATTTCAACATAAGAAATATGGAGGAGCTGCAAAAGCAGACAAACAGGTTACAAAGATACGTGAACGGTAATAAATGCAGAAAGTTGAAAACTCTCTCTTGCTTTCAAACTTTCACTTTTTTCTCGGTCACCGGAAAAGGAAAGGACTAAGTTTCACGCGTCAGCTTTTCTCCCTACACGACAAATGTCGAATTCTCGCGATAAATTGAATTCCCGTGTTTTTACCGCCCGATCAACGGCCCTGATCTTCCGGAATGGACCACGCGCAGAAGGAGAGAGCGTGAGAGACGAAGACGAAGAAGAAGAAGAAGAAGAAGAGGAAGAGGGGGGTAGGAAAAAGAGGTTAGGGGGGGGGGGGGGGGGGGGGAGGTAGGAGTGGTTGTGAGAAGAGAGGGCTCGAAAAACGCGTAAAAGGGAAGGGAAGGAGGGGGAGGGCGTNAAAAGGGGAATATGATGATGATGATTTTTGTTCCCTCAAGACTTCTCTCTCCACACAAAAAGGTTGGTAGCAGTAGTACAAGTAACAAATCACTTTTTGTAAAGTCAGGAATCCCCAAAAGTTCACATTATTTTACTCCCCATTTTCCATTAAATCCTTATTTTAATGGAATTTGTATCTTCTGGGATTTTTTACACACCCTTTCTCCCCCTTTTTGTCCACCGTGATGCCTGCTTCCCTATTTTGATCCACTCCCGACTTTAAACCGCCTCCTTATTTTTATAAACCCCATTTCATCCCCAAGTCCATCCCAGTTACTCAACCCCATTATGTTCCACAATAGCCATGTGAATTTCTGTTTATTTCTTTCTCTACTTTATATCTTATTCGGCTCTTTTGAAATTGTTTTGCTATTTCAACATCAAATCAATTGAAAAATTCTACACATTCAAAATTATATTCATAAATTGAAAAGATTTTAAAAATTTAAAATTTAAGATATACTTGATAGTCATTAATTGGTGTAGTTGATTGGAAAAAGTAACTGGATGAGGGGATCATTAAATGTGATAGTGATAACAACAAATTGATAACCAAAAATATTAATGACTCATGATAATAATGATTTTTTAATTAAAAAATTATCTATCGTAATTCAATGAAATTTGGTTGTGACCTAAATTTTGAGCATGGAAGGAGAAAGTATACGAGAAGGGCTTTTCATTTTAACTGAACAGGGGAGCTATCAACAATGGGAGCCACAGCTATTGAATGATTATAATTAAAATTGAAAAGAAGCCGAGCCGCGGCTGCCGACCAAATTAAAATTGCAAATGTCAGTGTTGATTTTATGGGATGGTTGCGCCCGTGATGGGTTGAATCGATCATACCACTAGCGCAAAGCATTTAATGATCTCTAACTAAAATCTCCTTTCTCAAATTAGGTGAGCCTGAATCAACCTATGGCTAGAGGGGGTTGGCTGCCGCCCCCAATATTAAGCTCTTATTAATTTTAAATTACAACAAGTAAACAAGATTTTCATTCATGTCTATTTCTTCTAACTCAAAAATATATTTTATACATCAATGAAGGAATCTTTAAACTTTACATATGAATTTATAAAGTATCACAAGTCCATTAAATTATAATTTTAAAAAATAAAACTAACATAATTACTAAATAAAAATTGGCTAAACATATGAGTTTATTTAGTTCATTTCTTTTTCTTTTTAGTAACGATAATGTTATTCGTTTGTTTAGATTTAGAATCATATGTATGATTAATAAATAACAAATTATTTTCTATACATTAAGCAAAATTTTTAAAATTCTACAAACATAATTAAAAAATTGCCATGTGTCTTGTTAAATTATAAAATAATAAAAATCAATAAATGAATATCCCTATGAAAATGAGTGTGTGTCAATTATTTTAAATTTAAATTATAATATAGAAAGTAGACAGAAAATATAGGATAATATAGTATATGAAAATAGAGTAAAACACTCCTTACAAAATTACATAAAAATGAATGAATTCATTAATATAATTGATTATATAAAACTCTAACATAAGTATTATGATTAGTAAAAATTTTTGACAATTTAATAATATCACTTTATATCGATCAGTCTCTAATTTTAAAGCTCGTTTGTGCAAGGTTTTGTTATGGTTTCATTAAATTAAAAAGTTGATAAATAGAAAAATGATTGCACGGAGAGACATGAGCAACAAATGAATTCTTAAGAAACCTTTTTCATGGCTTCGTGGATTTAGCTTCAATTGCAAGAAAAATTGTGATCCTTGTATCAAAAGCTTAAAAAAAGTTTGGCTTCCTTCACCTTTTGGTCATATTTACTTATTTTTGAGGACATGCACACGCTTCTTCTACTATGTGGAGTAGTTGTTTGTGGACTATGAATAATTAAATCGTCACCATAACACAACTACTTGTTGCCATCATTTTCATAGCAAATACAATTTAGTTATTATATATACATAAACTTACTCTAAATTTGTAAAGAGGAAAGCTTCCTTTTTTCTGTCAACCAGGGCACCCAATGTAATGTCATAGAATGTCTATTAAAAATCTTCAATATTAATAAAAAAATTGCAATATTTAATTAGTTCATCATGTAATAAAGGCAACCTATCTTACATTTAATTATGTTTTATCCTTATAATTTAATGGAATTAAATGATCCTTTGGGGTTTTAAATTTTGAGTTTACTTGTTTTTTTCTTTTTTTGGATTAATGTGTTAGATACAAGTTATGAAGACAAAAGAAATAAATGCACATATACTGATAGTCCTACGATTCGTTGCCAAAGAATTTAATGGAAAGGGTGCATTAGGATTAATCTCAAGTTGCAAGAGTGGAAGAGAGTTAGTAACTTGAGCTAGATTAACATAATAATGACAGGGATTAAAAAAGTATTAAAGAGGATTAGGCAGTAAAAGTAGAAGAGCAAAGTTTGGGGGGGTAGAAAAGTGCCAAGAAATTGCAGGCTTGATGCTTTGAAAACAAAACAAAACAAAACAAAAATTAGAGAGAGAAAAAGGCGTAAGTCAGTATGAAAAGGTAAAAGTCGTGCGATGCCTTTGCAGCGATTGCGTGTGAAAAGCAGAAAATTGGTTGAAAGGCTTACAAAAATATAAAAATAAATAAATATATAATATTTTTATAAAAGCTCGAAACTCTCATTTGCCGCTGTTCCCCCCATCAATTCCGCAGCGCGTGAACCCACTCCGTATAGATTCAGGCGCGGTCGGATCCTCCCTTTAGGGCCAAAAAGCGCGTGGACTCGGACAGATCATCCAAAAAAATAATAAGTAAAACATAAAAAAGGCAGTCAATCCACAGTCTAGAGAGAGATAAAGTTAGCATAAAGCGATCTAGTGATGAATGAATGAAATGAATCTTTTTTTTTTCTTTTTCTTCTTCTTTTTAGATTTAAAGAAAAAATGAATACTGTTCTCTCTCTCTCTCTCTGAGAAAAAGGTGTTTCTCTCACTCCATTATCTCTTATGCATACAGACAAGAGAAAGTAAGTTTAAAGTATAAATATATATATATATATATATATTAATTAATACAATAAAAGTAAAATAATAATATAGAAAAGAAAGGAGGGGATGACACAAAAAGGAGAGCAGATGGCACTGCCCAGAAAGCATTTTCCAGAAATCCTTGCAAACTGATAGTACTTCCAATTCTCTATTTTCCAGAAATTCTTTTTCTCTCTTTCTTTGTCTAATAAAAACAAACATTTTTCATGCTGGGGCTTAACTAATTTACTTTTTCCCTGGTGGGTCTTGTCTTTCTTTCTTTCTTTCTTTTTATGCAAAACCCTCCCTCTATTTTTTTTTCTCTTTCAATTTTTTACTTTTTACCCAATTTCATGGTGGCCAGGCCAGGCCAGGTAGAGTCTAAAATTTTCACTTAAATTGTGCTGGATATTTTTGTTATGGATGAATCAGATAGATAGGGAAAGAAAGCAAAACAAAAAAAGAAAGAGATAGAGAGAGAGATAGATCGGTAGAAAACAAAAACAAAAACAAAAAAGAAATAAAAAGAAGGGGGAGAAGAGAAATGGCAGGGGTTCTTGTGAAAGAGGGGATCTGATCTTTCCTTTTCGCGTTGAATTCTCTTCCTCCTTTATAATACCAACTTTTTTCATTTCATTTTTCTTTTTTTTTTCAAAAAAAATTTTGTGTGAAGAGACAAGAAAATAAGAAAACCCAAAGATAGATCACTTAAAGCAAAGAAAGAAGGTTACAAGCTCTATCTATCTACTAAGCTATTGCTTTCTTTCATTTTTGTTTTTGCCTGTAAAAAGCTTTCATTTGGTGATTCATTTCAGTTTGTCTATTTCCATAACCTCTTCCTCCCTTCTTCTTCTCCTTCTCCTTCTCCTTCTTAGATAATAAAAAAGGTTCAGCAGAAAAAAAAAAAATTACACACACTAAAACATAGATACCAAGAAGAAGAAGAAGAAATACTACTAATAATAAATGAGAGCAGGATTAAGCACGATCCAACAGACCCTGACGCCGGAGGCGGCCAGCGTGTTGAACCATTCGATAGCTGAAGCCAGCCGTAGGAATCACGGCCAAACGACGCCGCTCCATGTGGCGGCAACACTCCTCGCATCTCCCACCGGATTCCTTCGCCAAGCATGTATCAAATCGCACCCCAATTCGTCTCATCCCTTGCAGTGTCGAGCTTTGGAGCTTTGTTTCAGCGTGGCGTTGGAACGCCTTCCCACTGCTCAAAACGCCAATAGTAGCAGCCCGGGACTCGACCCACCAATCTCCAATGCCTTGATGGCTGCTCTTAAACGTGCTCAAGCCCACCAACGCCGTGGATGTCCCGAGCAACAACAGCAACCGCTTTTGGCTGTTAAAGTGGAATTGGAACAGTTAATTATATCGATTCTTGATGATCCAAGTGTTAGTAGAGTCATGCGGGAAGCTAGTTTTTCGAGTCCAGCAGTCAAAGCAACCATTGAACAATCATTGAACTCAACGAGTTCAAACTCAGCTAACACGGCCGGTCCAATCGGATTGGGGTTCAGACCGGTTGTAGCTGCTGCTTCCGCAGTTGCCGCGCCTTCAGCCAATCGGAATATGTATTTGAATCCGAGGTTACAACAAGGGGCAGCCGGGCAGTCCGGGCAGCAAAGGAGTGAAGAAGTGAAAAGGGTGATCGATATTTTGATGAGGAGTAAGAAGAGGAACCCGGTTTTGGTTGGTGAACCGGAGCCGGAATTGGTGGTGAAGGAGATTTTGAGGAGGATTGAGAGTAAGGAAATCGATGGGGTTTTGAGAAATGTTGAGGTGGTTCATTTGGAGAAAGATTTCGCATTGGATAAAACCCAAATGGTTGCGAAAATTAAAGAGTTGGGTACTCAAGTTGGAGCGAAGATTGGGAATTTGGATTGTGGAGGGGTGATTCTTTATTTGGGTGACTTGAAATGGTTAGTGGAGAATAACCAGCAGGTGGGTCTTGGCGTTGGGGTTCAACAGCAGCAGGTGGTATCGGAAGCGGGGCGTGCTGCGGTGGCAGAGATGGGGAAGTTGTTGGGAAGGTTTGGGGAAGGGAGTGGGAGAGTATGGTTGATTGGAACTGCTACTTGTGAAACTTATTTGAGATGTCAAGTTTATCATCCTTCAATGGAAAATGATTGGGATCTGCAGGCTGTTCCTATTGCTGCCAGAGCACCCTTGCCGGGAATATTTGCAAGGTATTTGCGCCGACAACGTTGGTACCTTACTTACGTTTTTGTTTATTTTAGCTTTAGTTTTTGAATATGGAAAGCTTAAATTCTATCAGATTATGCTGCCAAAAGTTAAGGTTCAAAATCTTGGAATTCATTTTAACTTGGATAATATGCTTGATTTCAGGGTATTATATGCAAGTAGATTTTATTGAATATGGGTATTAATGGGTATCAACAAAATTTCTGTTTATAGAGTCCATGGTTTCTGTGCTACTAATAGATTTTATTCTTGGGAAAAGTTGATTCTGATCTAAAATTTAACATTTTTTTTGGGGACTTGCTTAATACAAAAGACTTTCTTCACGTCCATAAGACTTTTTAGATTCATGTTTCAGTTTGACGTTGTCTTGCATGCAAGGACTAAACTTAGATGACGCAGATTGATCTGTGGGCTTGAGAGGCTCTTTATCCTTTTTCTGGTTTTTGTCAATGCCCGAGAGATTGGATTATCTAGTTTTCTTGCTGTTATCATCGATTAACTTGTAATATTCTTATCTTCCAGGCTTGGAAGCAATGGAATACTTAGCAGCTCTGTTGAGTCCCTATCCCCATTGAAGGGGTTTGCAACTACAGCTGCTCAACCTAGGCAACTTTCTGAGAACTTGGACCCTGCTCGAAAAATAGGCTGTTGCCCACAGTGCATGCAGAATTATGATCAAGAACTTGTAAAACTTGTAGCAGCCAAGGAGTTTGAGAAATCCTCCTCTGATATTAAGTCAGAATCAACTCGGCCAGCATTGCCACAGTGGTTGCAGAATGCTAAGGCCCATGATGGTGATGTCAAAACAGATCAGACGCAGGTAAGAAGCCGATGTTAAATAAAAACCGAGTCTTGTTAGATTTTTTTTTTGGTGTGTAAATATGTGCATAGGTAAATCTTGTCTTTTTCGTATCTAAGCTTTCTTGTTACCATCACATGTTATCTACAGACCAAGGATCAAGAGACGATTTGGAAGCAGAAGACTCAGGAATTGCAGAAGAAATGGAATGACACATGTTTGCGTCTCCATCCTAATTTTCATCAGCCCAGTCTAGTCTCTGAGAGATTCACTTCTACAGCTCTCTCAATGACGAGCTTGTGTAATTCACCTCTGCTAGGACGGCAACCTTTCCAACCCAAATTACAATTGAACAGGAACATTGGGGAGACATTGCAACTGAATCCAAATCTAGTAGCTAGCCAACCAATGGAACGGACAAGTAGCCCACCAGGAAGCCTTGTAAGGACAGACCTTGTTCTTGGGCGACCAAAGATCACCGAGACCTCACCAGAAAGAATGCATAAAGAGCGGGTGAGGGACCTTTTGGGCTGCATACCTTCTGAACCACAGAACAAGTTCCAAGATTTGCAAAGCGGCAAACTGTTGAACACATTAGATGCTGACTTATTAAAGAAACTCCTTAAAGGTCTAATAGAGAAGGTATGGTGGCAGCAGGATGCAGCATCTGCAGTGGCTACAACTGTGACACAGTGTAAATTAGGCAATGGAAAACGGCGGGGTGCTGGAGCAAAGGGTGACATTTGGTTGTTGTTTACTGGCCCTGACAGGGTTGGCAAGAAGAAGATGGCATTGGCCCTCTCAGATCAAGTATGTGGGGCGCATCCAGTGGTGATATGTCTTGGTTCAAGACGTGATGATATGGAATCCGATGTGAGTGTCCGTGGTAAAACGGTGCTGGATAGAATAGCAGAGGCAGTTAGGAGGAACCCTTTCTCAGTAGTAATGCTTGAAGATATCGATGAAGCAGATATGCTAGTTAGAGGCAGCATAAAACGAGCAATGGAGAGAGGTCGACTTGCTGATTCTCATGGTCGTGAGATCAGTCTAGGAAATGTTATTTTTATTCTCACTGCAAATTGGCTGCCAGATAATCTTAAATTCTTATCAAATGGTATTTCCCTGGATGAAAAGAAGCTTGCCAGTTTAGCAAGTGGAAGTTGGCAATTAAGGTTATCCCTTTCTGAGAAAACTGCAAAGCGCCGGGCCAGTTGGCTACATGAGGACAGAGCAACAAAGCCACGGAAGGAAACTGGTTCGCCACTATCATTCGATCTTAATGAGGCTGCTGATGTGGAGGACGATAAAGCTGATGGATCACACAATTCCAGCGATCTCACAGTGGATCATGAAGAAGAACATGGCCTCACTAATAGGCTATTATGCAACTCAACATCATCAGTATCTCGTGAGCTGCTCAATTCTGTGGATGATGCCATTGTCTTTAAACCTGTAGATTTTGGTCCCATTAGACGCGATATAGCAAACTCCATAATGAAAAAGTTTTCCAGCATTATTGGTGACAGGCTAACAATTGAGATCTTAGATGAAGCACTGGAAAAGATTACGAGTGGAGCATGGATAGGCCGAACTGGATTAGAAGAATGGACAGAGAAAGCATTGGTCCCAAGCTTGCAACAGCTGAAAACACGATTGCCTGCATCAGATGAGTCTCTGGTCGTTCGACTTGAACTCGATGATGAATCTGGTAACCGAAGTTATGGAGATTGGCTGCCCAGTAGTGTGAAGGTGGTAGTGGATGGGTTCTGATGGTGAGGAGGATTAGTATTTACTAGCTCAAAATTCAGTGAGGGGATACAGTTGGTATTTCCTCACTTGTGTTGGATAGAGATGTAAATATAGTCAACTGTTTTGGCGGGGGAGGGCGAAGACGGTTGAGAGAGGTAAAGAGTTGAAAACAGTTAGAAGAGGGAGACGTTGATAGATTAACGGTACCTTTATTTAGTAGCCAGACAATGTCTCCTCCTTCCCCCTTTTTTTTTTTTTATTATTATTATTTGATTTCTTCATGCTTTTTTCTTGTTAAAAAATTTTATATATAGTATTTTATTATAGATATTTATTAATTACATGGGACGATCATTAATAAAAGATGAAACATTCCTCTTTTTCAGCATGTCACCTGCTCATGCAATCCTATGGGCAACTGCCCTTGTCTCAATTTTCAATTTTTGTTCTCTTCAAAGGAATTTAAAATTTTAATCCTATTATTTAAAATGGATAATTATGAAATTTATAAAAATAAGGAAAAAATTACTTATTGTATTGGTTTTAGATTCATTGAATTTTTTTTCTTGTATAAAAATAAAGGTGCTTTTAACTTTTTAGCATTATAGAAGTTGATCAAACTTTAATGGACATTGAACCTGTTTTGTCAAAAATCTTGTTTGGTTTTAATTTCAATTTTTTTAAAGTAGGAAATATACATTTTATTATATTATAATATGATGAAAATCTTCTTGCAAAAAGATGATAAATTATATTTGAAAAATATTAAAGTATTTAAAATTAGAATGCATTAAAAAAATGGAGGAAGCTTCATATTTATCCTTTCATCTTTATAATTTATACATTATTTACATACATATATATATATATATATTATATAGCAACATTAACATTAAAAGTTGTAATGTGGGAGAAGATGTTTGAAATGAATTGTGACAGTGAAATGAAAGCAGAAGGTGTGGGTTGCGTACTTAGGTGGGGAGAGAGAATTGCAAACCAAATAAATCAAAATCTTTTTAATTAATGACGAGAGCCACACGAAAATTGGTTACTGTTTCTCTCATTTTCAACAGCCTACAACGACCACCACGTGGCTCATGTCTCTACAAATAACAACCAATTACGAGGAAACAAGGGGAATTTTGAGCCATTTACTTCCTGGAAAATGCCTTGCCCTTTCCTATTTTAGGATATTACACATTGTTAATTCCTTTTAATTACTACCAAATTACGTGGCAGCCGTTCCCCCCCCCCCCCCCCCCACCCTTGACACCTTTATGTCTAACTATAATTGATGGGAAACGTTAGGAGTAATTTTAATAGTGTATAATCTAAGTAAACAAAATTGGTAAAAGGAGATTGGACGGTTAAGATATAATTATCATAGATAAGTAATTTTGGTTATTAAGTTATTATTATTTAGTTAAATTATGCAACTACTTTCTATATTTTATTATAATGGTAGGTTTAATTCATCTATAATAATGTCCTCATTATGAAAAGATTCTTTATGAAAAGAATGTCCTCATTTCAAGCGTTGTAATGGCTATTGGTAGAATATTTGAAAAATCTCATAAACTCTTTATAAGAGGTGAGCAGTCGGAAGATTGTTGGGCTGCTTCACTAGTAAAGGTATGTTTGTAGTGACTTATCTAGGGTTGTCCCTATGACCCTACGATTGCGTGTCTTGGTCCTTTTATAATTAATTTCATATTAATAAAATATTTTTTTCTTTTATGGTTAAGTGGTTGCATATGTGACATTCGGTATGCCCTTTGATTTTGATGCAGGTTCTCTTAGTTTGATTTGTTGTTATTATTGATGTTTGATCAGATATAATCAAGTATTAGCTGACTTATGTGAAAGTGTCGATTTAAGTGCAACACGGACTATCACGTACTTAGTCGAATGAGCATAGTTCGTGACAACTGACATAGATTTGTACTTAGGTGAAATTATCCAACGTAAGGTTGCCATATGGAATTTATTATCGTCAAATGCAAAGAAGGCTTAAACTACCAAAACATGCCCTAAATATAAAATTTATTTGGGGTTTTTGTATTGTTGATAAAAGCTAATGGTTTTAGATGGGATTGGAAGAGAAACAAATTAAAAAACATGAATAAGCTTTTAAGATTTAAGGAAAGAGTGATGTGAGATAAAGAAGAATTAGATTTTGATGCTTCATAATTTGATACAGTGAAAAAAGTGTTGTGAAATAAATCAAATTAATGTTGATAATCCTAATTTGGTTACTTTGATGTAAACTTTTTTCGAAAAACATTTTCAGAACTTGTACTTTGTTTGGAAGACTAAAAATGTAATTCAAATGCAAAATATTTTATGAGTTAACAAGAAAAAATCCATTAACCATGTAAATTGTCTTATGCCAGTTTTTGTATCAAGACTTGGATGCTTAATAAAATTTATCTATGATTGAGAAAAAAAAAGAAAAAGAAAGTTGTAGCCCTATCTAAAAAGATAATAGAGAAATGAGTATTTATAAAATTTTTAAAATTTGAGTGATGGTGGAAAATATTTTTCACCAAATGATCCAAACAATAAAAAAGATTTTTGATAATTTATCCAAATAATAAAAAAATTAAAATTTTCAAAAATATTTTACACAATTTTTTTTCAATAAATTATTTGACACTTATCAAATGGATCCTAAATATAAATAGAATTTTTGAAGATGAAAAAAAAAATGATAAACCAAAAGTAGAACCAAGATATTTTATGTCTTTATTTATTTTTCATTAGTTACTTTACTTGTTTTACATTTAGACCTTTGTCCTTCAGCACTCGCTTCACCTTTTCAGCTTCTTTAATTTTCAACTCATTTCACCTTTCCAGCACCTTTATCTTGTCAATAGTTTACCTTTCAGTTCAGCATTTATTTATGTTTTTTAGTGTTGCTTTACCTTTTATGGCACTCATGTGCCACTTGAGCGCCTTTAATTTTTAAGCAGAAGTTTTAGCCTTTTTAAATAGGTTGTCTTCCCTCTCCCTATAATTGTAGGTAAGAGGGGTGAGAATCCTTTGGCTGTCTGAGAAAAGTCAGACCCCAAGTTTACTCCCAAATGCATCCCAATAGCTAGTTTTGCATTGTCCCAACCCAATCAATACCTCTGTGAGAAGGCTGTTGCCAATTTGACTGCAGGCTGCATCAACGTTGCAAATTTGAAGTCATCATAGCACCTCATGCGGAGATGAAAAATTGATGGGAAGGAAAAAATAGATAATGGAAAAAAAATAATAATAATGCCGCATGAGCAATACTGCTAAAGTTAAGGATTTTTCTGAAAAGATTATGAAGAATTGCCCACGAAATTTTCCGAAATGGTCGGAATTTAGTTCGAATTGTCAATGGCAGTCAAAATTTAGATAGAATATTTTGTCAAAAATTAGTCTATACAAAACATTTTTGCAAGAAGTTTGAGTCTGTTTTTAGGTAATGGAAGTTGACCAAGTAAGAAAAGTCATTAAAAAATGGTCATCAAATTAAAGTCATTTTTTTCAGTTAATAATTTCACTTATGTCATTAATAATTTTTTATTTAATTTCAAAATTTCTGTGTAGCTTTTTTTTTTTTTTAAATTGTCTCTCTAAGGATCCGTTTGGTAATAAGAAAAATGACTTGCTGGAGGAAAATTTTTTCAGTGTAAAATGTTTTACAGGAAAATTTAATGTCTTTTGTTGTTTCGATAAACTGTCGAAAATATTTTCAGTTGTTTGGATCATTTTATGAAAAAAAATTTTCATTATGGTGGAGTTATTTAGGTGTTAAAATAATAAATAGGAGTTGTGGTTTGCAAATTTTGAAATAATAAATAGGAGTTGTGGTGTTAAAATAATTTTCATCATGGTGGAATTCATATGTTTCAAATTTGTTTGCAAGTCATGTTCATATCAATAAATGTACAAACTGTATGTTTCTCATGGATACCCTTTTTTCGAGGACATGTCTAGAAACTTTTAGTTTGATTGAAAAATGCATACACACAAAAGTGTCAACTTCATTTTTCAAAGAAAAGTTTTCAAGTCATTTCCATATATTGATAGCTATATATATCTACATACTTGTTGTACAATTAAAGAAAAATTTTGATAATTCTTTATTTACATTTATTGAAAAATATTTTTTCTTCAAGAAAATTATAACATAATAAGGATTCCGATTAAATGGAAATCCAAGATATAACCATCAAAATTTAGGTCATTTTGTAATTTTCAACTTAAATGGAAATCGTTATATGTGGATTGGATTCTCTTCTTAATAATTTGATATTCAATTCAATTCACTATTTATTATATATATATATATTTATATATATATATATATATCAATATCATGTTCAAGATGATTATTTAATTCTGAGTTTATATTGGATGTACTATTAGTATATAACATCTAATACCTTATTAGTAAATCATAGAGTGTCACTCCTTAAATGTGTAAAAGTAAAAGTTCAAAAGTCTTTATGTCCCAACTTTTATATTTATTTATTAATAAAATAATATTATTTGATTCAATGATAATGTATAGAATCCATATATTAACAGCATATAAAATATAAACTCATTTTGTTTTACAATTTATAAGTTTGAGCAACTACCATTTTCACACCCACACATATTCAAATCTAAANTCATATTATTTTATATATATATATCAATATCATGTTCAAGATGATTATTTAATTCTGAGTTTATATTGGATGTACTATTAGTATATAACATCTAATACCTTATTAGTAAATCATAGAGTGTCACTCCTTAAATGTGTAAAAGTAAAAGTTCAAAAGTCTTTATGTCCCAACTTTTATATTTATTTATTAATAAAATAATATTATTTGATTCAATGATAATGTATAGAATCCATATATTAACAGCATATAAAATATAAACTCATTTTGTTTTACAATTTATAAGTTTGAGCAACTACCATTTTCACACCCACACATATTCAAATCTAAATTTCCGAAAGCTTGTAGTTGCTCTCTGAATTAACAAGGATGGGCTTTTATATTATTGTCTTCGGCATGTCTCAAAGGCCAAAAGAGAAGCATTGGAGTCCAAATTTCAAGTCAAACAATCAACGCATAACTTGACAATAAAAAGGCATAAGTTATTTTATATGTGGACAAAAACAAACAAAAGGTGATGCAATAATTCCATGGAAATTCAATGACCTTTGACCCTTGACCTCCTATGTGTTTTCATTTAATGACTTTCATAAACGATCGCTCTTTTCCAACGTTATGCAAATGGGATATATATATATATATATATCTTACTCACTTTGAGTACCCATTATTAGATCATATCTATTGCTTCCAATAGTTTAAGAAAAAATATTCGAATCTTCACTTTATTCTTTCTGAAAAAATAATAATAATCGTTAATTAAAACTTAAACTGTTATTGTTTGTTTTGATTGTTTTGATATATGAATATAGTACTAAATCAAATTTCCAATAAAATGTTCACACATTGCTACCATGTTCATCTAAGATTGTTTCAATAGGTTTGGTGTTTTCTTTTTATCAAAGATCAAGAATAAGAAGAAGAGCAAAAGAAAAATTAGCTTAAAAAATTGAGGTCTTACTGTGAAAATAATGGGATAATCTCAAAAAAATTATCCAAGATCTGATCAATAGAATAAAGAAAGAAAAAAATCAAGTGCACACACAAAAACAAAAAAAAAAAATTACATGGTTCGATTTTTGTTGTCTCCATATGTTTTTAATGATAACAAAACATTCCTCATTCATTAATGTCTAACTTCAGTATCTAAGTATGTAGGATTTAATTTTGTATCCCTAACAAAGTTGTTAATTAAATGCAAGTTAAGAACTTTGCTAAATTTAATGAAGAGTTAATCAGCTAAGAGGGAAAGAGCAAGTAATGAACAAAAACGGAACCTTAGTAACTGATTATCAAGGGACCTTAATCAACTAAGGCATGGTTGTGTGATAAGTTGAAGCAAAACAGAAATATAGAAATCGACTAAAAGGTCTGGTTAATCGATTAGAGCATAAGGTCCTAGTATCTTCAAGTGTTAAAAACAAGTTTGAAAATATTATTGACCGTTGAAGGGAGCCAAAATGGAGAAGTTCAACATTTGAAAATCTTCTAGTCGATTAAAGCTAATTTTAATCAGTTATGGCTAAAGGAAGTAAAGCCTCAATCTGTTGAGGGAAGTGCTAACCAATTAGAGGAAGACTGCTGTGTAGAGAAGTGAAAACAAAAAGTTTAAATCAGTTAGAGCCTGTCGTAACCAGTTAGAGGAAGTTTGCTGAAGAAGAAGAGTCTGAAGGCAGAGAACTCTGAATTAGTTGAGCCTTCTGTAATCAGTTAGAGCAAAGAACATAGCAATAGGACAGTGCAAGGCAGAGAAGCTGTAATCGATTAAAGCTGCCTGTAATCGATTTATTGAAGTTTGTCTCTCTTTTTTTGAATTTAAACACTAGAAGACAAAAATAACTACTAGAAGTGCATCAGAATTGTTCCTAACGGCTAGAAACTGTCTTTAATAGAAAAATCTAACTCTTCAAGTATTAAAAGAAACTCCAACAATCAAAGAAGGAAGAGAGTTGAAGAATTGTGAAAAGAAGAGCTACTTTAAGCAAAAAGTCAAATATTCTTCACAAAAAACACTTGTCTTTCATTCTATATAAAAAAAAAGTGTTTATGCTTGATTATAATCTATCTAGACTTGTAAAGGTACTTAATTGTACTTCTTTTTCTTCTTTTTCTTGAGAAATTAGAGTGTGGGAAGCACTCTAAAGCTTGTTGTAAGGGATTAGAGCTTAGCTTAGAAGCTCACCCTTTAAAAGTGTTGGCTCCATTAGTTTTTGATGGTAATAAAACATTCCCATTCATTTGTGTCTAACATCTCCATTTAAGTGTACATGACAAAAATTGTATGCAAATAATAAATCAATCCGTCAAAAGTGTATATAAAAAATCACATGAATGAGGAAAAATGATTAATCAACAAAAAAGAAGGTCCTTAGTTGAATAATGAAGAGTATTGGTTGGCTAAAATTCAAATTGGAGAAATGGCAGGCTGAAGAATATTGAGAAACAAAACCAACTTAGTCGACCAAGAAATAAGTTAGTCGACTAAGTACTCTCTACCAGAAACTGAGACCAGAAGACAGAACCAACTTAATCGACTAAGAAGGAAGTTAGTCGACTAAGAGCTCTTTGTTTGCAGTTTAAACCTGAGCACTAGAAGACAAATTAATGGCTAGAACCATCTCTCAACTGTTTGCAATGGCCATAAATTGTCAAACTGCCATCAGAGTTGTTTCTCCAAGTATAAAAGGGTCTTCCAACGGTTAGAAAACATATAGAGAGAAAATTAAAGGCTTCCAAGAACAAAAAGAGCTAAAAAAAACCCAACAAAAACTCTTTGCATTCTTCTGCACTTCACGCCTATCCTTGTAATTGATTGAAGCACTTCATTTTATACCACTTAGATCAAGTCAGTGATCATAGGTACTTTCTTATTTCTTTTCTTCTTATATACTTAGAATGAGCGAGTCACTCCAAAGGATTTATTCAAGCTTGGATTGCTTGATTGAGTGTATAGGTTCTAACTTAGCCTGAAAAGTTAGTTGTTGGGTTTTGGTTGATCCCGTGAGAAAAATCATTGTTGTAGGTTGTGGTTGAGCCTTTGAAAAATCACTTTGGGTTTTGGTTAAGCCCGTGAAAAACCATTGTGAAAGGTTGTGGTTGAGCCTTTGAAAAACCACTTTGGGTTTTAGTTGATCCCGATAAAAACTATTGTAAAAAGTTTTGGTTGAGCCTGGTAAAAGTCATTGTAAAACTTGGTGAAAGCTTGTGAATTTCACCGTTTATAGTGGATCAGTTGGAAAATCCTTGGTTAGATAATCAAGGTAGTAGATGTAGGTCTTGGACCGAACCACTCTAAATTCTTGCGCATTGTCTACTCTGTTTTTATTTTCATTGCTTTTTAAATTAGTTCCTCATCTTGTCAAGAGCCAAAAAGTGCTATTCACCCCCCATCTAGCATATTTATTTGGGACTAACAAAAAGCTTAGTGGAAGCTATTAATTCCACTGGTTTAGTGAATTTAGATTGAAAATCCTTGATCGGGATATCAAGGTAGTAGATATAGGTCAAGGGAACTGAACCACTATAAATACTCTTGCATTGTCCACTTTTCTTTACTCTTCCTTACTTGTGTAGACACCTTTTTTTTTATATATATAATATAAAAATAATATAATAATAAAATATAATAAAAAAACAAAAAATAAAAATAAAAAATAAATTAAAAAAATAAAAAAAATGGATGAACAGGAAAGGACTGAGGGTGTGCTCAACCCCTTCCCCAGTCTATCATTACAGGGCATGAATGCCCCTGAAAGGCAGCCAGATTTGGGGGAGGAGTGGTCACCTCCGGCTACCAACCCCTCATGTTTGCCAAAGCATTGTGAAATCATGCTCAGAAGAGCATGATTTCACCTCTGGATTGTCCAAATTTTTGGACAATCCAATTCTTAAAAGGGGGGTTTCAAACCAATGAGAGGAGGAGAAAAAATATTTTTTTTCAAAACAAAAACAACCAGAGAAAACAATCCTTCAGAAACCAAAAAAAGCCACAATAACAACAACCAAAAAAATAAAAAAATTGTCCTAGTTTTCTAGCAGCAAACTACCCTAGCCACAATAAAAAAGAAAAATCAAACATCACAACAAACAAAAGAAAAAAAAAATGAAAAACTAGTCAGATCTGGAAATTGAGTGAGAGGTGGGTTTGGGTATAAAAAAAGAGTGGATTTTTTTTTTGGGTAGAGTGAGAATCAAAAAGGGAACCGACGGTAGGGGAAGGCCACTAGTAGAAAAAGAAGAAAGGAATAAGAGAGGGAGAGAAAGGAAAAGGTGTTCACGGTGAGAGAAGACACCGACAAGGGAGAAAGAGGAAGAGAAAAAAAGAAAAAAAAAGAACCAAAAAGAGGGAAGAAGAGAGAGGGAGAGATAGAGAGAGAGAGAGAGCCGATTATTTGGGTAACTGGCTGGCAAGGGGAGAAAAAGAGAAGGACGACGAAGAGAGGGCAGTTCGTAGGGGGTCTCGAGTCTGGCTTCCTAATCTGACCAGTGACAAGGAGTAGAGGGATAGGGAGATAAAGAGGAAATTACAGCGTTGGAGTAGGGGAGAGAGGGAGAAAGGTTTGCCGTCGGCTTAGAGAAAAGGTAGAGAGAGTGGCTGACTAGATAGAGAAAATGAAAGGTGAAAATAAGAAAAAAGGTAAAAAAGAGGGTTTATATACCCAGGTTTAGAGTCTAAACGGTGCCGTTTTAGTGGAGTAAGGAATTAAAAGGGATCAACGCCTAAACGGCGTCGTTTGAGAGAATCTCCAGAGCCTCAAATGGTGCGTTTGGGGGGGAAAGCCCGGCGGACCAACGAAGCAGGCTTAGGACGCCTCCGTGCAGCCTAGATAACTTGGGCCATCATTCTAGCCCAAGCAAGGTGAGGCTTTCCCATTTATTGTGGATTCGGACTTGTTATTTAGGGCTTATCCAGTTTATTTAATTAAAAATTTGCTTAGCTTAGATAGAAATAAAAAAAACTATAGAATGTTTTAAAATAAATAATAATAATAATAATAAAAGTAATGAACAAAAATAATAATAACGATAATTAAGAATATAATAATAAACAACAATAACAATAAAAATGATATAAAATATATCGCAACCACTTTAGAATCAATACCAATGATAGGATGTCCGTTCGGAACGTGAGAAGTCGCAATTCTAAATGGATTTCCTTAGGTTAAGAATTTTGATTAAGACCCCATTAGTATGATGGGAGGGTCCTAATTTGGAATTTCAATGATTTTTATTTTAAATACAAATTATATACTCAATTACCAATTGGTCAAAAATGCAAAAAAAATAAGGAATTAATGATAACAATAAGTATGTTAACAATAATAATAACACAAAGAGGAATGTATAAAATACATATACAAATAATAATTATGAAATAAAAAATAAATAAAATAAATAAAATGAAAATACTTGGTCTAAAAATATGATTTTGAAAATTTTCATATAATGAAATGAATAAGTATTTGCATAGCAAAATACATAACGAAATAAAAATAGAATAATAAGTAAATATAAAACACGTACATACGTTCACATGGAGAAATA
This sequence comes from Theobroma cacao, assembly GCF_000208745.1. Classification (NCBI taxonomy): domain Eukaryota; kingdom Viridiplantae; phylum Streptophyta; class Magnoliopsida; order Malvales; family Malvaceae; genus Theobroma; species Theobroma cacao. The sequence goes on along the minus strand of NC_030858.1, from coordinate 10,603,053 downwards.
ATAAAATAAGGAATAAACATTAGAATTGTGAGTGCATCACGTATCATGATTGCATTGTTAAATGTCATGGCATATAGATATATTCTATATACGAGTATAAGCTCCTATGATAGGACTTTTCGAGGAAGCTTACGAAGGGAAATTTTTTTTGGTAAACTCCCTAGGTGAGAAGATACCTCCGGATCGCACCAGTATGATGGGAGGGTTCGGAGAAATATCTTTAATAAAGGCTTTTACCCGTATTAGGATTTGCATTCATGAAAACACTATTTTTTACTGACAAACGACTATCCCGATGATGGGATTTACCTTGTAAATTTACGAAGGTGAGTTTCTAAGGTGTTTCCCTAGGTGATAGAATACTCTCGGATCCCACCAGTATGATGGGCGGATTCGAAAAGTACGCTCAATAAAAGATATTCGTTTGACAATTTATGCCATGCATTTCACAATTGCATCACGTGCACGTCAAATTCACAAAATAAATGAAACATTTTAACTTGTTAAAAGAATCAAAGATGAATTAAATAAATCAGATTAAGGAAGCATAAAAATAAAATTAATGGGTTAGGATAATATATGATTAAGTGGTATCGTTCGTGGAACGGACGTCACAGGGGTGCTAATCCTTCCCTATGCGTAACTGTACTCCCGAACCAACTCTAAATAAAATACGTAGACCAGTTTATTGTTCTTTCGATGGACTTAAAATTAATTTAGGATTTCGTTGAGTAGGACAAAATAGGGTGACCAATCACACCTAGAAAAAAAGATTGGTGGTGACTCCCAAATCACTCCACGTCTAACGATCGGGTTCTCGAACCCGCACGTTACGACAACTTGGTGTCTTGTAATTTTAACAAGTTTTAGTCCTTCCATTCATCTAGTTGATTAAGTGCTCTTCAAGCTTTAAAGGGCTAAGTAGAAAATTTTTAATGCTATTCACCCCCTTTAGCACTCAAACAAGACTAATAATTTTTTGATAACCTATGTTCATAGACACAACGATAGAGAAAGATTCGTTAAAAAGAAAGTTTCAAACTCACAATCCTTATCCCATTTACATTCAAACATTCTTTCTATATCTAACTATTCACTAAACTCTTTTTTGACTTAAAAGATATTCTTTAATCTTATATTGTCTTGTTATAAGGCCATGTTCAAGAGTCTTATCTTAGTCTAATTAAAAGTAAAGACTATTACAATAAGGTGTACTAATCTAAATTGAATTAAGTATCCTAGTTTAATTATAATTCAAGACTATCATAAAAAATCTCCACATTTGACTTAAAGGCTTTAAGCATTACGAACACCAATCAAGTTCGAGCAATTCTTGAACTTTATCTTGAAAGTTGACTTAGTCAGCATATCTACCGAATTTCAACTGTAGTTACCTTCTTTATTACAATCTTACCTTTAAAAATAATCTCTCGGACAAAGTTACACTTGACTTGGATGTCTTTAATTCTCTTATGAAACATTTGATAATATTTAGTTAAATGTATGACACTTTGACTATCACAAAACAGAACTATTTGTGTTTGTCTAAAATCAAGATCACTCACAAAATCTAATATAGCCTCCTTCACTGCCTCAGTCAGAACCATATATTCAAGTTTAGTTGTAGGCAAAGTTTTTGTTGATTAGAGAATTCTTTCCAATTGATTGCAAACCTTGAAAGAGTGAACACAAATCCTTTTTGAAATATTTTAACATCTAGATCACCAAAAACATCTAAATCAAAAAGGTCAACCACATTACAACTAGTGTTTGCACCTTCTTAATACATTAAGCCAACATCTATAGTGCTTTTCAAATATCGAAGGATCCACTTCACAACTTGCCAATGTCATTTTCTGGGTTTGCCTATGAATCTACTAACCAGATTAATAACTTGTGTCATATCTAACCTACTACACACCATAACATACATAATGCTACCCACTACATTGACATAAGGAATACAAGTCATGTACTCCTCCCCATCCTCTGTTTGTGGTGATGAACCATGTGAAAGTTCCTCAATGGAATGGTCATAGACTTGGCAACTTGTATCCCAAAACATTTTTGTACTTTTCGAATGTACTTTTTTGACAAACATAACCTAGATGCATGTTTATCTCTAATAATCTCCATACCCAATATTTTGTTTGTAACACCTAAGTTTATCGTTTCAAACTCACCATTAAGTTGCTCTTTTAGTATATTAATGTCTGACATACTTTTAGTAGCAATAAGCATGTCATCTACATACAATAACAAATAGATAAATGAATCATCTGAAAGCTTTCTATGACGAATCTTTCAGTTTCTAGTTGTTGCATATAGATCCATTCTTTAAGCTCACCATGTACGAACATTGTCTTGACATCAAATTTCTTCAACTTAAAGTCAAAATAGGCCACTATAACAAGCAACATGCAGATCGTCACAATGGGAAAGAATGCCTTATTGTAGTCAACTCCCTCTATTTGTGTATAAACTTTTTCCACAAGTTGGGCCTTGAACTTAGCACCATCAACCTCTTAGATCCATTCTTTTTTCTAGAATATCCATTTGCATCTCACAATCTTTTGGCCTTTAGGTGATTTCACAAGATTCTATGTTTGATTTCGATGTAAAGACTTAATCTCTTTATTCATAGCAGTAAGCCACTAAGAAGACTAGACACATAGAATTGCCTCACAATAAGATTAGGGCTCATTAGTCTATTTACTTCTTCAACCATTGATAAAATTTAGGGATCAAAATCACCATTGACAAAAGTAATGTAATCATCATACTAAGGTGTTTTTAAATTCTTTCTTGGTTTGTCTGTAACAATGCTTCATTGTTGTGTATGAAGTATTGATTCTTGTACCTCTTGTGATCCATTTTGAATTTCACTATCATTGTGCACCATTCTCGGAGCTTTAACTTCAAGCTCCACTTAATCTCTAACTTTTTGGTCTGATGTGATTGAAACTCTAAACTTTGTCTCATAAAGTAGTGTAAACTTGTCAAATGTAACATTTTGACTCACAATGGACTTGGGGGACTTCAAATTAGTACACCATAACATATAACCCTTCAGCCTAGATGCATAATGTAGGGATATACTTATCACTCACATCAGAATAAGTAAGATAACCAATTACTTTTAATATAGAGTAATTATTGAGTTTACCTGACCAAACTTCTTGGGAGTTTTAAATTCAATAACAGTTGATGGAGATCGTTTTACCAAATAGTAAGCAATATTGGTAGCTTTTGTCTAGGGTAGATTGACATTAAAGAGCATGCATATTGCTCTCTACATAAGTGTTCTATTCTTCCACTTTGCATCATGGTTTTGTTGTGGTGTTCATATGATAATGTGATGTGTAATGATTTCCTCATTCTTGCAAAGCAGATCGAACTCATTTTCACCAAATTCCAAAATATTGTCTATTTAAAATCACTTGATATTTTTCCTAGTTTGCTTTTCAATCAATGTCTTCCATTGTTAAAAGGTGTTGAACATTTTACTTTTAGCTTTTGGAAAATATGTGCACACCTCTATTAAAAAAAAAATCAATGAAAGCCAACATGTACAATGATCCTTTTTTTGATGCCATCGAATAAAGACCCCATAATTTGAATGGTTGTACTGCACTATATTCTTGGTCTGGTGAATTGTTGTGCTAAATTTCAGTTAATTTTTTTTACCATAGATGCAATGCTCATAGAAATCTAGCTTCCTAATCTTTTAATTATACAACAAACCACGTTTACTCAATTCTAGCATTCCTCTTTCGCTGACATAACTTCATATGCCATAAACGTGTGATATTATCATCAAGATCATTAGATGAGACTACAGAAGCAGTTCCAACAACTTGGCTTTATGATAGTTAAAGTTCTTCTAGATATCTACAAGACATCATCTTGGCCCCTTTATTTGCCACCCCTTTTATCGAACAAACTTTAAGATATTAGGTTCTTTCTCAAGTTAGGAACATGTCTCACCTTAAGTGTCCTTATCATACCATCAAACATCTTGAATCAAATGGTGCTAATCCTAACAATTAAGAGAGAGTAATCATCTCCTAATTATACGTTGCCATATCAATAGATTGATAAGTTGTAAACTAATCATGCTTGGGACATATGTGGAAGTAATAGCTTAAATCCAAGATCCATGTATCCATCAATCGTTGGTAACTATATAACACTATCGACTTCCTCAAAAATATCAAAGTCATCTTTTACAACGTTTTTTTAAAAGGCGATAATATGTATGTATTACTTTCAAAATCAACATATCACTTTACAAAACAAAAGTGAGAAAGAGCAATCGCTAGTAAATACAATGCCTCCAGGCTAAAAAAAAAAAAAGAATAGGCCCATGCCCAAAAAGATGACATTCCTAGTTTTTTTAGATGTTGGACAACCTATGCAGCAAAAGACCATAACCAAAAAAGAGTTTTATCACAGGTACCTACTGCATCAAAAATTCAAAAAGGTAGCCATGAACGCTAAACATGGAAAATAAATAGAGTATCAGGTTACTAATCATCACCAATAACCCACAGTAAGTTGTCAGGCCTATGACACCCTCTTTAGCCAAGTTGTTTGTAGCATCGTTATCGGATCTCAATATATGCTTAATTTTCCACCTTGTTACTTTGTTAAGAAGATTGAGAATTTGAATGACAAGCGATCTAACCCTCCATGGAACTCCCACTGGGTTTCAGATCCATTGTACAATGTTGCTGGCGTCACATTCAAGGAGGAAAGTATGCATGAAATTCCATCTTGAGGCTACAAAAATTAGTGTCGTTTCCTTTATCACTAGTAGTTAAGCTTTGCTTGCATAAGAGGTCCCAATTATGTTAGAGAATAAAGCAAGAGTGTCACTATTTTTCGTTTCTTAGGATACCCTTTATTCTAGAGTCCCTCGAACAACCCCTAGAAGCACTATCAATGTTGAACATAAACACTCTTTTTACCACGTTTACAACATTTTCAAGCTTCTTTAATCTTCTTATCTCTTTGAATTTGGTGCAGTTTTGACGGAAATGCCATTTTTTACCTTAATTCCAACAAGTTTTCCCTTTTGCTCTAGATTTAGGTTTAGATTTAAATCTACCTTTTTTGTTTAGGCCATTCTTTTTGCCTTTTTTTCTATTCACAATCAAGCTTTTCCCTTGATTTTCACTCCAAATATCATCAAGTTTCTTTTTCAATTCTTTGGAGTTTAAAGATATCTTGGCATCGTCAAAATGAAGGTGTCTTGACCATATAACGTAGTATTCATAAAGTTTCATACAATGGAAGCAAAGAACAGAGAAGAACTAAGGCTTAATCCTTATCATCAATTTTAATATCAATGTTCTTTAAATCAAGAATACCTTTATTAAATTCATCAATGTGAGTATTAATTAGCGTATCTTTATGCATCTTGAGAGTATATAATCATTATTTCATATAAAGTCAATTCATCAACAACTTGGTCATTGTTGCACACTTTTACACACGCAAGTGTACCTGTTGCACAAGTAATACAAAGGTAAGTCAAGTATTGTCTCCACAGGGAATTGTGCTAAGTACTAAAATTGGGCACCAGAATCTTATCCAAGTAAATCAAATTTGAAAATTAATTAAAAATGAAATTTAAATAATAAAGCTAAATTAAGGAGTGAAGACTAAAAATTACTAGAAAATCAATGGATTAAGGCTTAGGATTATGGAATTACTCAATCTATCATTTGAATTTAATCTCTCTCTTTATACTTAAATCAATGGGTTGATTGCTAGTCTAGAGTCCAAATTTGTCTACAAGTCTCTATCGAGATGTTTGTAAACATACATTCCTCAATTAATTCTCCATATGTCTATGTAAGTTAATTAAGGAAGGTTCACTAAGCTTAGGCTCTAAAATTGGTTGTATATGGTACTTAGGTATATTTCTATCCTAAATAGTAATCAAATCACCTAATCTCTAATAGAATGTTTGGTTAGGGGAATGGCTAAGCCATTCCCCCTCTATTCCCATGCCATTCCGTTTCCCTTGTTTGGTTGTTAAACAAAGGGGCGGAATAGGCATTTCGAGGAATAGAAATTCCTCAAATATAGCTTTGGGGTGGGAATGGCTAATACCCGCCCCCCCGGTATTATCTATTCCGTGACCGGGGGAATAAGTTTAAATTATAATTTGACTATAATATCCTCAACTGTTTAATTAAATCACCACTTTATCCCTATAAAAAGTAATTTTTTTTCTCTCTCTTCCTCCTTTCCCCATCTTCCTCAGCAGTTTCAGCCTTCCCCGAAAATCTTATTCTCTCTCAGCCCATCGTCTTCCTCTCCTCTGTCAGCCGCCATTCCCCCGTGTTCATCTCATTTCTTAGCCAGTCGTCCTTCCTTCGTCTTCATCTCCTCTCTCAGTTGGTCATATTCCTTTCTCTCAACCGTGGGTCTTCCCTCACTCTCACCGGTAGGACTGCCCCTCTCTCTCAGCCGCTCTCACCCGTCTTCCCCTCTCTCTCCGCCATCCATAGTGGAGGTAGTTGCTTCAAATCCTTCAAGCAACAACATTTCCATTTGTTGTTAGTAGATCTCACTCTAGGGTTTTTATTGTTAGTAGATCTGAAATATGAAATGCTGATTTTGTGTTGTGATTTTGATGAATTTGAGAATTTAAAGTTCAAAACTAACTTTAATCATTCTAGGGTTTTCCATTCCATGCTCACAAAATTTTAGTTCCAAGTACATCAAAGAGATTAAAACTTGGTTAAACTGAGGGCAAATTTACTAATTGAAACTCATATATAACTAGTTTAATTGGATAAATATACATCAGAGAAATTAATAATGAGCTAAATATTTTGGTTAGTAACCCATGCTTTTAAATTGAATAACTTATACAAGTTTAATTGGAGAAACTTTAGCCTCGTTTTACCAGAAAGAGTTTTGAAGGGAAAAAAATTCAACACAAATTTATTTATTTATTTATTTATTGTTGAGAAATGCATACCTTTCATTGACATTGTGTTGTCCCCAAAACATATTTTTGCCTCTTTTTATTAATATCAGCAAAACTCAATTCGCTTTTTGGCTGTTGCTTGTAATTGAACATGCAGGGATTGCCAACTTTGACTTTGGCTTTTATTTACAAGTCGTCAATGCAATACGTATTGACTCAAGCCAATCCCACTTCTAACCGTTCATATTATGATTAATAATCGAAATTTACTTTCTTTTCTTGTTTCGTTTTTCTTTCTCCTACAATTGTTTTGAATTACCTTTTGAAATTTAGATCAATAAGATATTGATACAATGTTGTGAATGGTTTTCATGTGATACCAAATATAATTAATTCAATTCTTAATGATTGAAAATGGTTTAAGTAAAATCATACCAACTATGATGACTTTAAATTATTGATTAGTGATAAAAACATAATTACTTAGATAATATTAAAATATTAAGATAAAATATTATTTTAATAATAAATCATTGTAATGGGCGAGCATGGGTTGGGCTCAAGCTAGCTTAAAAATGGTTAGCTTGTAAGGTCCGAGCTAAACCCAGCTTGACCTGACCCATGAAAATTTTTTAAGATAATCCAATGATAATATATGTGACGTGGTAGAACCTAATTAGCCACCTAAGGACAAAGTCTCAATGGGATTTCAATGTAGTGCTCTTACCTTCATAGTTTACCAAAATTATACAATTTGATCAGGAACAAAAGGTAGAAAGAAGTGAGTCACATGCATTTGTCTATAGTAAATTTTAGGAGTATGGGAATGAATTGAGAGAAAAGATGATTATTCTCATTTATAAAAATGAAATTTTTAACTTCTATACAACAAACCCTGCAGGGACTCCTTAACTTTTCTATATTTTTCTCTCCAAAACTCCAACAACCCCATTGACATCAAATGCGTATAAATATTCCCCAAAATTCAGAAGAGAAAAAGCCTCTGCTATTGCCATATATGGACATATCTCTCAATCTGAATCACTTTCCATACTCCCCATGGCCTTCAATCCTCTAGGTCTCTGCATAATGCCAAACCACATGAGTTAAAAAAGAATTAACTACATCTGCAGAATATATTGAAAACTGCAAATCAAATCTCAAAAATTATTGTAGAAATCAAGAGGAAGAGAGACCTAATCATGTACCTTCTTAGAGCTCTTCTTTTCCCTAACTTCATACCTCTATTTTATTATTTAATATCGATGGAACTAAAATTTTTATCTTAAATATTCTTACCTTATATATACATTTCCAAAATGATTATATTCATTATGTGATGATATTTTATACAGTTAGTTTGACTTTTTAGGGTATTTGTGTTGGACTTTGTCAAAAGAATGTTGACTTAATAACGGTCACCAAGTAGAAATGTCATTAACCCTCTTTTTCCCTGTCTGTCTCTCTAACCCAGCAATTATTAAATTTTACAATTTTTTCATATGGCTTACTTATGGGGCTGAAATGTGATTTTGATGTCACTTATTTGTTTTTTTACCATATGGCTTTAATATTTTTCTTAAATAATAAAATAGATTAGAATATTTATTTTTTGCAGTCATGGTTCGTTTGTGTTTGAGAAGAGATGCTAAACGACAAAAAAGGCTATTAGCTATGTTTAAATTTTATATGGAGATTTGTCGTGCTGTTAGTTCATTCTTGACCTTATTGTCTGCAGCATCGACTTTATGTACTTATAGGCCAAGAGTAAGATCTTATGCATTAGATTTTGCTACAAATCGAGAGTATGTGAGGCGACTTGTGTATGATAATGATATTTCATGTATTTCACAAATTGGGATGAATACGGTTACCTTTTTTAAATTATATGAAATGTTAGAAAGTATTGGAGGGTTGAAGTCAACAAAGAACATGCTTGTAGATGAGCAAGTTGCAATATTCTTACATATTATTGCTCATCATGTTAAGAATCGAGTAATTAGTTTAAATTTTAGAAGGTCGGGTGAGTCAATTAGTCGGCACTTTCATAATGTTTTGGCTGCAGTCTTGAAATTGCAAGAACATTTGTTTAGAAAACCTGAGCCCATTCCAACAAACTCAACAGACAATCGGTGGAAGTGGTTTAAGGTAGATTATTGATCTTATAACTTTTTGTAATTATGTATATACAAGACATTAATAGGTTTACTTATTAGTAATTCATTACATCCGATTTGTAGAATTGTTTAGGTGCTCTAGATGGGACATACATCAGAGTTAAGGTGCCAAGTGCAGATAAACCTAGATATCGCACTCGTAAAGGGGATATTGCAACAAATATGTTAAGTGTATGTACACCTGACATGCAATTTGTCTTTGTTCTTCCTGATTGGGAAGGGTCTGTAGTTGATGGCAGAGTTCTTCGAGATGCACTAAGGAGAAGAAATGGACTTAAAGTGCCTCATGGTAAGCTTTCCTATGATAATGGAAAGGTATTTCAAATTATGTACTATATGATTATTCTACTTAAATAAGTAAATAACTTATTTAGTTTGTTTTATATAGGTTGTTACTATCTAGTTGATGCGGGCTATACAAATTGTGAAGGCTTTCTTGCACCTTTTAGGGGTCAAAGGTATCATTTGAATGAATGGCGTCAAGGTCATGAACCAAGCAGTCTTGGAGAATTTTTTAATATGAAACATGTTGTTACTCGCAATGTTATAGAGAGATGTTTTGGGTTATTGAAAATGAAGTGGGGTATCCTTAAGAGTCCATCATTTTATCCGATTAGGATACATAATAGGATTATTATAGCTGTTGTTTGCTTCATAATTTTATTAGGAGGGAGATGAGTTTTGATCCTATTGAAGTGGATTTAGGGGAATATGTTGAAACCAACATAGCAGTTGATGAGGATTTTATAAGTACTATTGATCCTACTGATGTTTGGGGTAATTTCAGAATGGAATTAGCAAATCATATGTTCAATGAATGGCAAGCATCTAGGCAAAATGATGATTGACATTTGTTAGACATATTGATACTGAAGGACTGTTGCTGGGTTTCTTTCCTTTGCCAGTTCAAGTTGTACTTTTTTTTTAATTTGTTCTTAATGTCTTATTGTTTTGTCAATTGTTGTTGTTAATTGTGTTGTTTATATTGTACATTTTATCATGTGAATAAAGTTTGAGTAGTTTTAATATATTATTGGATATATTTGTTTATTTTTAATTTTTTTGCATTTTAATAATATTTTTTATAATTAAATATTTGGTGTATGGTAGAAAACAATGTCCACATCTTCAGCACGAGCTTCTCAAAGTTCAAAGGGAACCAAAAGAAAATGGAATCATCATGAAGATGTTGCACTTATTACAGCTTTGATTGATTTGCACAATATAGGAAAATATAATGCTGACACTGGGTTTAGAGGGGGTTATTTAATAGAACTTGAAAATATGCTTGCAACAAAATTACCAGATGCAAACTTGAAGGCGAAGCCCCACATAGAGTCTAGAATAAAGACTTTGAAAAAAGAATGGGCTATTATATATGATATGGTGCAAGGGACACATACTAGTGGATTTGGGTGGGATGATCAAAGGAATATGGTTGTTGCTGATGATCCAGTATGGGAAGCTTACATACAGGTACGTTTTTGAGTTTGGGTTATTTAATTATTTTCATATTAGTTTCTTACTAATAATATAACTAATAGTCTTTTTTTTTTGTTATTAGAGTCATAAGGAGGCTGCCCCTTTTAGAAGAAAGAGTTTTCCCTTCTTCAATGAGCTAAGTATAATTTATGCAAGAGATCGTGCAACAGGGAAAGATGCACAAACTGCAGCAGATATCCTTGAAGAAATGCAGGACTGTAATGATACAATCAATGAGGAAATTGAAGGTGAAAACCTAGCTGGATATAATTTTGAGGATGAGGATTTTTCCAATATTCAACCTCAAACTTCAGCTCCCAGAAGTGACACAACTTCAACAAGGAAGAGGAAAAGGCTAAATGAGACGGGTGATCCCATCACATCTGAATCAATTATTGCTGCTGCAACGATATTGGGTGAAAACATAAAAGAGGCTGGAATTGAGTTTAGCAGAAGTGTTGGGGCAGAGGTGAACATCCAACAAAAAGCTCAAGAGTTGGATGGGATTTTAAGTCAAGTAGAGGGATTGACAGCGATGGAAAGGGTTTTAGCTTCAATTAAACTTCCAGAATCTCCAACTCTTATGTTTGTGTTTTTTAGTATTGATCCTGATCGAAGACTTGAATGGCTGAGGACATTTCTTGCTGACCGTTGAGCTTGGATGAATCTAAAACTTTTTGTAAAGGTAAGTTCCAGAGATTGTAACTTTTGGGCACTTGTGCTTGATGTTGATACTAATTATGAAGTTCATTAACAAGTCTAAACCCTTTTGAATTGACAGTAATGCTAGTGGTTGTATAAGGGTGATATTATTGTAGCGACTTTATTTGTTTTATGCATGTTGTAAGTTAGTGTAATAGGATGAATATTCATCCATTAATTTCAAGGTCAGTGTATTTTTGTAAACTAGACGTGATTTGTAGATTATCTGTACTAATTTTTTTATCTAAAAGGCATTTAGTATTACAAGGCTCTTTTAATATTTATAGCATCTCCATGCTAATATGCTTTAGTTATGTTTGTAAATTTTCATTTTCTTGCCAGATATGGAATGCAAATAATAAATTGAAAGACACGGTATTTCTCTATTTGCCATTTATGTTTCCGCAGCACCAAATGTTGGGTTCAAAAAAATGATTTTCTTCTTTTTTTAAAAGGGTTTATGAATTTGCATTTAATCTATCAAAAGACATAATCTACATTTTTTTTAGAAAAAAATGATTCATAATATATGAAGAATTGGCTTAAAAAAAATCTATACACAAATTTAATTGATTATGATAGATAAAATATAATATAATTAAATTATATTTTTAAATAATTATCCATTTATAAAAATATGTGACTAAATTATAATTATTTTTAGTAATTGGGAGAAAATATAATTATGATGGATAATTATCTTTTGGGATAAATGTGTATTTAAATGATAATAAGGATAATTTTATTTTTTTATGAAAATAATTGTTAATATGGTCAAGGGTATTTCTATCTTTTTATCACCTATTCCTTTCTTATTCCAATCTTATTTCTACCAACCAAACACTGTAATAAGTCATAAAAACAATTCCTGCTCTATTCCATTCACAATACCAAACAAAGTAATAACTATTCTATTCTATTCTTACTTTATTCTATTCTCACAAAATAACAATTCTATTCCATTCCTGCCTATTCCGCGAACCAAACGTGCTGTAAGTGAATTGAACACACGTTATTCAAACCATTGGTCTATTTTAAACTCCTTTTGTCAAGTTGCATTTAAAGACCCAAATCAATCTAATTGTTGATCAAGCAATTAGAAGCTAGAAGTATAAGTTTGAAATAAACAACACAATAGCCATTAATAATAAGTAAAAGAGAGTTAAAATATTCAAAATAAATGAAGAGATCAACCACAATCCTAGAAAAAGATATTTAGTTCATAATATCAATAAAAAACATCATCCACAAGAAATAAACCATCAATACAACAAAAGAAAGTGAGAGAAGAACAAATGTAGAGAGAGAAACAAATTTCTGTAACTTTTAAAGCTGTAATCTTGCTTGCTTTCTCATCCTTTCTTCTTTTGGTTGTGGTTCTTTTTCCTTTGAAAAGTTGCTCTCTAACTTCCCCTTTTTTCAACTCAAAAGATCATATTTATACCCCCATTGACAGCCTTAAATAAAAAAATCATCATGTGCAGAAAATTGAAAACCCATGTTGGCAACCGTCGCGCCAAGCTCTTTGGTTTAGGTGCCTAGTGCGTTCTAACGCCACGGCCACAGCCACTCAAGGCCACGATGCCAGCTGTTTTGTGTTGTCTCTACTGCAATTTAGCTAATTCCAACGTGATTTTGACTACGATCTGATCAGAACTAGGCTAAGTGATAAACATGAAAGTTATAGCTTTACATCTTAGCATTCAAATGGTTTAAGAATCACATTGACTGGAAGTCTATATCTCGAGTTATGCTTGAAATACCATAGTATGTTTGATGAAAGTTTGCACCTAACCATTCTCGTATGATTCACTGTCGCTTAAGCCCTTGTCATTTGTAGGCCTTAAAAAACAAGAAACTAAATCAATAGTAGTTAAAATTAGGCATTTTCACATACAAATGAACTAAAATAACTAAAGTTAAATTGACTTAACATGCTTTTATTAATTTAAGAAAAACGACTAAAATAACTTAAAACCACACCTAAAACTCGAGAACTTAGCCCTTTTTGCACCCAAAATGTGACAAGATAACTCTATGTAATAAAGTTATCAGTCACATATTCTCAAGTTTAAGCCACACTACAATAATAGATTTTTTATATATGACTTCTCTTAGCACCTCATTAAATATAACTAGTAGAATAGCACTATGTGCTTTCCCTGTAAAGTCTCTAACCATGGGATAGATTCGAGGGAAGGTGGGCTTTTCTCTTTATTAACTTCAACAGTTTTTGTTGTACTAGCAATGCGCATCTTGACATGCCACAAGTTGAAATCGTTTCTTCCACTAAACTTTTCAATCTTGTATTTGGTGGATGAAATTGTTATCACGAGATTTAAATTGACTCAAGACCTTATACCAATTTATTGTGAAAATAATGAAATAATTTTAAAAGAGTTATGAAAGATCTTACACAAACAATGAAAAATAATTTATTATTGATATTTTGCATTATCCAAAACATTAATTCGATAAAGTTGGTACATCACCTATAACTGTGAACTTACTGCATATATAATTCTACATAACAATTTCCTAAATGAAAAGAATAATAATGACTGTTAGGCCAAGCCTGGGTGAATTATGTTTCCTTCTACAATATATACCGGCATTTCCAACCCGTTTTGGATTTTGAACTTACGCCTCACAGCTGCAATGCAGGGGATCCTCGACTAAAAGCATTAGCTACCCTAAAGTTTATTATTTCATGAAGGAAATAGCTAAAACTTGTTTTCCAATTAATTACCCTAAAGTTTTTTATTTCATGATGGAAAAAGCTGAAACTAGTTTTCCAAAATTTTTCAATTGAATTTACTAAAACCTTATTTAATCACATCGTAATATCTATTCAAGTCGGTTTGCGTTCACACAATCGATTTTGAAAATCATGTATGGTAATGTTGTTAAATCTTCCCTTGCTAACCTTACAAGCTACCAGGGCAGCTTTTCAAATACTTGCATATGATTTTCAATAAGATAATAATAATATATATCATCTCGTCCATCGATCCTATGATTCAAACTTAATTTTTAAAATAAAATTTTATATTTAAGCGTTTATTTATCCCTTTGAAAACAAGAATATAAGCTATATATTTTGAAGATAACCAATTAATACTCCTTTGATAACAGTTAAACTCTAGTTGAATCCTTCTTGATATGATGCGATGATTTGGACTTTAAAACAATCCGAAACAGAAGATCATGTAAGGCAATAATGGTGCTTTATAGCTAACTAATGAGGCATGATATTCTGTTTTAGGGGGCTTTGTCTTCAAGTAGAGATGGCAAATTAATTAGGATTGAAAAAACAAATAATCAAGTGGTGAGGGTGGGACTAGTTAGCATTTGTATATAAAAACAAGTTTAAACCTTTAATTCATTTAAAAGGGTTTGGCAAGATAAATGTAAACATGGAGAAAGATGATAAAGGGTTAGTATGGGAATTCGATAGAGAGAGATAAGGAGATAAGTACCATATGTAAACCTAAAATTTTAAATGATTCTAATATATATATATATGTATTTTTGGTCCAACTTTTAAGCATATACTTGATCGCAAAGAAAGCTCGACTTGTTTTGTCAATATGCAGAAAGGAAAAGGCAAAGGGGGGAAATAAAAGGCAGGGTGGCGTTTTCTTCTCCAACCCACAACGCACATACCTTTGCACCTTTATACCAGTGTCCCTTTGCTTATGTCGTGTCAGGCCTTTTAGAATGAAAACAAAAACCCAACTACTCCCTCATCTATTATTTAATCTAACCAGATAAGACTAACAAAAGCTTTACACGCATATCTTTGATTAATTATTAAATAAATAAGTTAGTACTACTTTTCTTACAAGCTAATAAAACAAACCATGCATGTGGACCATTCAGAATGATTCTATGCTAAATCACATGCCAATTCGTTGCCATTTCAGTAATGTCAATTTGTATTTATATATGTTGCAAATGTTAATATAATACAATTGTCATTAATGCTAAAAACATTGATATATAGGCTCATATCACCCTAAATATATATACATATATATATATATATATATAACCAAAAATTGTCATGAGGAAAAATGATGAAATTATTACTTATTAACTAAAGTCCTTCGAAAGAGAGGTATCCGGTCGATGGACTCTCATATCTATCAAATAGAATAAAAGAGGTTAAAATATTTATAACTAGAAGAAAAAATATAGACAATATATATATATATATATATATATATATATTATATATATATATATATATATGGTTTGAATTGATGCCTTATGATAATGTGATGGCATGAATGGCTGGATTTGTGGTTTGTGGATTGTTTAAACTGTTTTGTTTTACCTTGACAGGCTGGGTAATATTATATTAGCCATGTCATGCTGTCAAAATTTTTATTGATTTGGTGGGTTATTTGATTAGCTTACTGTAGTGGGTGGGTTTCCGTGGATCAGCCTATTAGAGAGGCACGATAAACCTCGTTATATTTTACCTTAGTATGAAAGGTGCGGAGGGTATCTCCTAAGGTAAGTTTAGAGTTCGTTTTATACCGAACCACCACGTGAGGATGAAACTCAGCCAATGCCAAGAAATGGCTATATTTTAAAAGTAAAAACATGTTTTATGGGTATATGTCGTTTTAACATCCTTGGCGGACTCGATTGGATGCCCAGGCCAAGGTGTCACCGAGTATGAGTTTTGGCACAAGCCAAATTTTTAAGAGAATCATAAGCCTTGTTGATTGTTTCGATGAAATGTAATTGTTTTATATGAATTGNCTCTCTCTCTCTCTCTCTCTCTCTATATATATATATATATATATATATATATATATATATATCATATCCTTCACCTCTCTTGAGTTCAAATGAACACTAATTGGTTGATGACGCCCATGCATTTTTGAAACGAAATTACCTAATGTTTTATTATCTAATTAAATCCAAGTGCATTTATAGCTTGCTCATATTATATGATCCATGTATGTTGTTAAGAAGGCGTTTCAAGTGGCATGAGTAACAAGTCAAAAAAGTTGAACGATAAAGTTGGCAGTGTAATTGGACCACGCGCGCCGGCGGCTCAACCAAAAGGCAAGCCCTGTGGTCCACAGGGATCCGACCCTGACCGTCTCCCTCTCTCATCCTTTTGTTGAATAGACTCCTCAACGACTTTTGTTAAATCCCCAACCGTTAAAAAGGTTCCCTACGGCCGGTGCGTAGCTTTCCTACGAAATTTCCAAGCTTTGCATAAATGCTTTCCCAAAAGCAAAGACAAGAAGAGAAGAACCAACCATTACTTTCTTTCCTTTGTGTTAAAGCTGATTGAGACTTCATCACTCTTAAGCCTTTCCCCATTTTTTTTGTGTTAAAATTGTGATAGAAGCAAAAGAAAAAAAAATGGGTTTCGCGAGTAATTGAAAAAATTGAACCTTAAATATTAAAAAAAGTAGCTTTTCCTTGTGAAAATATTTGTTAATGGACCTTAGTAGTTAGTAGTAGAAAAATTCACTACTCGTTTGTCCTCTGTGGATTAATCTTTTCACTGCAACGTGGTCAGCCATTCTAACTTTTTATTGTTTACAAAAAGTAGTCTTAAAAATGAATCCAACTTTTAAGCAGCCTTTTAACCCACTTTCTTCATCATTATGCTTTTGTACTCTTCTTGAAATTGTTGAACAAGATACAAAATCCCACTAGAACTTCCACTCATCTACCGAACCATCCCCCCCTCTCTCTCTGTCTCTCTCTCTCTCTCTCTCTCTCAAAAAAAATTATGGGTCCCACTATAGGTTTACCTAAACCCTTAAAAAGAAAAAGATTGTCTTGAAAGGAATACCAAATGCATTAACTTTTTCTCCTAACTTAAAAAAGTAGAGGCTGACATCTCAAGTTTTCTCTTACTCCCAATTGCTTTTGGTAGCACAAAAAGATAAGGATTGGCTTAATGCAATTCCATAACCTATACCCACTTGCAAAATTTTTTTATTTGTTTAAAGCCTAAAGGAGATCCACTTTGGGGATAAAATAATTGGAAAGCAAGATATTTACTTATTAGAATAAAATATAAATATGGAAAGAAAGAATTGTAGTTAGAAAGGCATGGAACAAGTAGATGACAAAGCACAGCATGCCCCTTTTGTTGCTCATCTTTTTGTAGATATGCAGGCTTTTAGAGCACCATGCTTACCTGTTCCCTCTTACTACATTTAAATTATTTAATTTACTCAATTAAATCTTTTTTCTCTCACCTTTGTTCATTAATTAATAAATAAAAGTGGAGTGGCAATCAACAGATTAATGTATTTTTGGGCTTCCCACACCCTCTCGGAGGCATATTGGGAAACCATTTCCTTATTTGGTGCAAATTGTTTGCTTCCATACCTGACTCCATGTGTCTGAAAAAAACAAATACAGCAATTTTTGATTATTTTATAATTAGCTTTTAATTGGAAAATTATTATGACCAACTGTATGATAAGGGTTGTAGGGTAATTTTAATCAAAAGATGGTTCACAATAAAATCAGGGTGGCCTAAATAACTTGATCTTGGAAAGGTGTGTGTGAGGATAATATGCAAATATTGTACTAATAAAATATTTAAAAAAATAATAAGGAAGAAGAGATCTCAACTATCCCTTGATTGAGTTTTGAAAATGATAATATAACAACAATGATAGTCAAATGTTGGGCAAAGCCTTTAAAGAAAAAGAGACAAAGAAAGAAGTAAACCTAAAAAAGGTTAGACAATGAACAACCAATAGCCAATCATTCTCCTAAGTGTTAGTTAAGAAATTAGACCCCTAAAAAGGAAAAAAAAAAGTAGTCAAGAATTAACCAAGACCAATTTGCATCATAGGAATTGCATATGAACCCTAATGCTGTAGACCCTTTGCCTGACTGGTCTCTCTCTCTGCTTCATATTTTCAATTGAGGACACCATTTTGGCAAGAACACTGGATTCAACCTGACTATTCTAGAATAAGGAAAAGAAAATTGACATGACCAAATATTTGGTTAGACCACAAATCTTGGTCCAGCTGCAAATCTTGGTCTCCCTTACGGGTGGGGGGTAGACCAAAATCTCTTCCTCTCTAAATGCAATTGATTAAATAGAATCTTTGGGTCAGCACGGCCGAGATTCAAAGTCCATCTACCATCGGGCCAGTTAGCTTGATTGCTGGTAGTCTTATCCTTTGGGTGGGCAAAAACAAACTGAATGAGACTTGTCGAAATGTCCAAGATGTTTTGATTGGACCCAGAGTCAAATCCAAATAGCTGATGATTGGCCCATAGTTTCTAAATCTGCATTGGATAATAACCCAAAGTAATGTGCATTGAAAAAAAAAAAAATTTTTACAATTTTTACATACAAATGTTATTTATCAAAGTATAAAATTTAAAATATATTAATAACTGAAATTGTGTAATATCAACTTATAAATTATTTAATACTATTAGAATTAAGAAAATCATTATTCAATACAATTAGGATTCTAATTTACAAAATTGAATAAATCTTATTATATATAATAAAAATATTTAAAATGACAATTTAGAAATATAATATAAAATTTATCCAAATTTTTACTTATTATATAAATCTTATTAATATATGTGTTATAGAGTTATATATTATATACTACAATGAAAACTTTGTAAGAAATAATACTAGAATTCTACTCCCAAAAAAATTTGAATATATAAATGTATCCACATTTCCTAAATGGAATCAAAGATTGTTGCTTGGATCATATGATGGAAATATTTTCTACTATTATTATTATTTTTTTGAATTTTAATAACAAAATACTAAGTGAACACGTTGATAAATCTAAACTTGATTTGTAAAAATATCTAATGAAAAAAGTTCGACCAGACACATAAATATCTCTTAAATTTACAAGTACTATTATTCCTTGATATTAGAGTTATCCATAAGTAAGGTTGCTTGTCAACTACTCCAAGTCAACTCGACTAGGGTTGAGCCCTAAGCATAATTTTTTAGACTCAGCTTAAGACATTATCATAATAATAAATAAATAACTGTTATATTTAATTTTAATTATAAAATATATTTAAAATATTGATAATTTTAATATAAATATATATTTTAAATTTTTAAATAGTAATATAGTTTAGATAGGTAAGATTGGCCTAGTTTAAGTCAAATTTTAGAGGTATTTTTAAATGGACAAAAAGTTTATCCAATAACAAGATGTCACATGTCCAAAATTAGTAAATTGAATACAATTTTTAAAGACAAATTATGTACCGTCATATGGACTTGATGACATCTATTAAGCTAATCATATCATTAATTTCTTAGCTAATTATTTCAAAGACACATAGTCAGACCAATTAAAATTTATCTATGAGTTACCAATTTTGTTGGTCCCAAATAAATGTGCTAGAGAGGGATGAATAGCACTTTTTGGCTCTTGGTAAGATAAGAACTAATTTGAAAAGCAATGAAAATAAAAATAGAGTAGACAATGCGCAGCAATTTAGAGTGGTTTAGTCCAAGACCTACATCCACTACCTTGATTATTCAACCAAGGATTTTTCAAATCAATCCACTATAAAAGGTGAAATTCACGAGCTTTCACCAAGCTTTACAATGGATTTTACCAAGCTTAGCCAAAACCTTTCACAATAGTTTTTTTTGGGATAAACTAAAACCTAAAGTGGTTTTTTAAAGGCTCAACCACAACCTTACACAATGGTTTTTCACAGGCTCAACCAAAACCTAAAGTGATTTTTCAAAAGCTCAACCACAACCTACAATAATGGTTTTTCACGGGATCAACTAAAACCCAATAACTAACTTTTCTAGGCTAAGTTAGAACTTATACATTCAATCAAGCGATCCTAGCTTGAAATAATCACTTAGAGTGACTTGGTCACTCTAAGAATACAAAGAGAGAAGTGAAGAGAGTGTACCTATGATCACAAGGTTGATCTAAGTGGTACCAAGTGAAGTGTAGTTCACAATTACAAAGATGGGAGTTGAGTGCAGTAAATGAGCAGTGAGTATGTGCAAGTTTTTCAGCTCTTTTTTTGTGTTCTTGGAAGCCTTCATTTTTTATTTCTAGCTGTTGGAACCTTCTTTTATACTTGAAAAATTAGCTCTGATGTGAGTTAGACAGTTTTTGATTATTAGGAGCAGTTTGGTAGCAATTATGGCCGTTAATTTGTCTTCTAGTGCACAATTCAAAATTTCTAGCAGAATGTTCTTAGTCAACTAACCGATATCTTAGTCGACTAAGTCATCTTTGTCTTTTGATCCCAATTTTTGACAGTTCTGGTAATGTGCATTTAGTCGACTAACTCATTCCTTGATTGACTAAGTTGGTTCTGTTTCTCAATACTCTTCAGCCCGTTAACTTTTGATTTAAATCTTAGCTGACTAACTATTCATTAATCGACTAAGGGGCTTCTGTCTTGTTGATCAATTATGACTTATTCTATGCTCTTTGATATGTGCATTTGAATGATTGATTAAATATTTGCACACAATTTTTGTCATGCACACTCAATTAGAAATATTAAACACAAATGAAATGGGAATGTTTTATTATCATAAAAAACTAATGGAGCCAACAATCTCCCCCTTTTTGACGATGACAAAACATTCATTGATTAACAGCATAGTATCTTTTTATTCTTTTTAATCCTGCATAAAATGGGGATTGCTCCCCCTAAGTGTGTGCTCCCACTTAGTGTGTGCATATTTTGCTTATTCATTCCAACAAATTTTATTCATGTCGTATAGAAAATGACACTATACATTCAAAGTATATATATGCAGAAATATAAAGTGATTTACAGCAGGTGAATGTTGACAGATTATCATCAAAATTTCAACAGTGTCTGTCAATAATATATTGTTATCAAATTTTGTCTATGCCATTCATCATTCAACAGATATACTATACTTAGCATCCATATTTATTCACCAACACAATCCATTCACAATGTCATAATAAAAATTAGTCATTAGCATACTACCCCAATATCAGTACAACACCAGATTTTTATCAGCAGCAGTCAAAATACCATAGATAGTAAGACATCATCAGATATTCAATTATTAACAACCAAATAACATAAACATATTAGCATCCCATTTTACACACAAAAACATAAACAACAAGGTTAAATTCAAGTATTCAATTGTCAACATGGCACAAACAGCAGATAACCATAAAATAACAGTTAATGTTTCGAAACTGCCCCTAGATTGTTTTTACTTCCTATCTCCCATAATCTTTACATAATTTCTCCCTTAAGGTCTTGGCCATAATTCTCCCCCTTTTTGTCATCATCAACTTCTAATCATCTTTTGAGGAGGATGAGGGAGAGGATTCATCATCAGTGTAGTATTTGACATTGAAGGGTTCAAGAGAAGGTTCTGGTGGTAATTTTTGGGGTGAAGGTTCAGGTGAGGATTTGTCAGAAACTTCCAAGGGTTCTTGAGGAGAAGATATGGTTATTGGTTTGGCCTTGTCAGCAATTCTGAAGGATTTTCTTTGTTTGAGGAACTTAGATTTGGTTGCCATTCTTTTTATCCCTTTGCTAGGTGGTTTTGGTTTAGTTTGTAGGGCTGCGTAGCTTTTTCCTTTCCTTTACCTGATTTTTCCTTTGCTCTGTGTGCTGGTTCAGTAGACATTGACTTCTTAGCTTGTGGTTTGGCTGTTTCTTTTTTTGCCTACTCTTCCATAACCATATAGTGGAAGACATCCATAATGGATACCTTTTCTGAATTTGGAGGGGAGGCTACTGTTCCTGAGGTTCTGAAAGAGCATTCTCATCCAGTGAACTAAGCACTTCTGTTCCTTGTTCTGATTTATCTTTATTCTGAGGTTTTGGTGAAGGGATTTTTTCTGGTTGATCAATCCCGGGTTGAGAGTCCTTAGTTTGAAGGGCAGGTGTCACGACCCGGAACTCCCATCGAGCCCGTGACAACCGCCGCGACGTCTCGATAAGCACTCATTACCCCGAATATCGATCGAAACCCCGCAAGACTTAGCATCAGCTTCTGCATCTTCCCAGTGAGCGATAGTTATTAAATCTCACATTTAAAAAAAAATCATAAGTTATTTGCAAATCAAAACAATAAAATATTACTTTCTGACTCACAGAGGCATTTTCGTCATTTTTCTTCGAAAATACCAAAACTCGCCAAAAACATGGTGTAAAAGCTAAATATATTCATACATATTTTAAATTAAATAACTGAAGAATAAAATTACTTTTACAGTGACACGTGAACTCCCAAATAACTGAGAAGGTTTAAGTCTATAACCTTGCTTTCTAAGATGCAACTCCGAAATTTACTTTTCAATGCAATTGACAGTCTACTGCCTATTCTGAGCCTGAAAAATGTATAGGAAGAAAGGGTGAGATTATAAAATCCCAGTGAGTAGACAGACATCATCAAAATAATCTAAAGCCGAGTAATAAGAGACAATTAAAATAATTCATCCCAACCCATATAAATAATTGGATTTCATCCAA
>NC_030858.1:10566133-10578867 GCF_000208745.1 Theobroma cacao | reverse complement strand
TTATTGGCTCAAATTTTAAATATTTGACTTTTAATTCTTTAATTCTCCACCACACATTTCTCATGTTTATCCATTTCCATGATGAATAAAATCCCTTGGTCTTGACAAGTGTCGGGGGTGAAAATTTACCGATTTACCCCCGAGATGGCAAAATTACCATTTCACCCTTATACTCCAAATTATATCGAAATTAAAATTTTTTACTTCTAAACTTCAAATCATACTCTAATAAGTCAAATGGACCAAAAAAATCTTTTCTAAAAATTCATATTTTGTCCCCAAGTGGCAAATGACCATTTTGCCCTTAGATAGTGAAAATTTCGGTTTGACTCCAAATTGATCCTCGAACTTCGAATTACCATTTTGAGTCATCTCTGAACTGTGAAACTCTTAATTTCACCTTAAAATTTCTATTTGAACTAGTTCAAGGCTTAATCGACTCAATGGTACCATTAGGGGCAATATCGTTTTTTAACGATTCTTCGAACTTTCTAAATCTGCAAACATTCTATTGAGAATGTAAATGATGTCGTAATTATTTTATAGAGCAGGGTTTGACAGCAGGACTTGCAGTTTTGTAAGTTGAACCTTCAGCTTGAAGAATAGGGCTTGTAGTATGAAAAGCAGACCCTTCTACCTGAAAAGCTGAACCCTCACACCTTGTTCTGCTAGTGCAATGCTTGGTGTTGCAAAGGTATCTGCAGCAGTAGGTTCAGATGGCATTTTTCCTTTTCCTTTCATTTTGCTTTCCATTTTTGTTAACATTTCTTTAATTTTTTGAATTCTTGCCCCTTAGTCTGTGAGCTTTCCATCTATCCTCATAAGCAAATTCAGGAACATCTCATTTGAGAATTGAGATGGTGCTGCCTCTGGTTGAGCCAAGGGTGAAAGCTCTTCTCCAAGAGTTACTTTGGGAGTTTCAACATATTTTTCTCCCTCAAGTTTGTATCCCATCTTAGATAAACTCCCGAGGTAGATCGATTGATCCCTACTTTTTACCTGATCCAATGCATATCTTAAACTCCAAATCCTTTTTTTTCAGATCAGTGCAGTAATGATATTCCCATATGGTAGATTAATCTTTTCCAGTCTACAAGCTCCTTTCATTCTCTCAATCATAAATCTTCCTAGGTTCAGTGGATTGCCATTGAAGGCATGTTCCATTAGCCGAAGATCCTGAAGACTGATATAGCTAAAACTTCCCCATTTGCCATGAACATTAGCAGCAATGAAATAATGCAATATTCTGATTTGTGGACTAGTGATCAAACCAGCATTACTCTTAGAAGAATATTTCTCTTTCTTTGCTGTAATCACTTCCCACAGGGATGAGGGATCGCAGTTTTCTGAAAATTCAAACTCACTCTTTTCACATTCAATTTTAAGCAAACTGCCCAAATAGTAGCAGTCACAGTAAATTCTTTCCCATTTAAAACTACATTCAAGCCATCCTCAAGATAATCATCCGACTCCTCTAATTCATCCTTTTCAATTACTATACTAGAATAAAATTTTTTAACCAAATTGGCACTATAAGCTCGATTCTTAAAAGTATTGAAATATTTTAGTTTCATCTCCTCAAAATAATATGATAAAATTGCTTTAAATTCAGGCACTTCATTAAAACTGTTCCAGTCTATAAACTTCCCACAAGTGATTGGCGCATTTTCAATTTTCTGGAACCTATCCTCATGGATTTTGTTTCTAAATTTAGAGGACAAAGATTTACCTTTCTTTGATGATTTTCCTTTTTCCTTCTTTTTCTCTGTTTTTTGCTCCTTTTCCTTTTGCGATTTCTCAAATTTTCACTCATTGAAGCAGACCCTATTTTTTGTTTCTTTTATCTGTATTTTTGCCTCCGCGCCTTCTTCCAGTGGCCGTTTACCTTTCTTCTTCTCAATAATCTCTTTGCTCTGAGAGGTTTTTGCCATTTTTGATTTGAGAAATTTCTAACTAAAGGTATTAAGAATCTGAATGGAGAGGGTTTCAGTTTTGGGTGGCTCAATTTCAATAAGAGAGAAGATGTAGAGGAAATGAGTTAATGGGTAGTTAAATTTCTCCAAAAACTATCGACTCCCCCTTAAATGTTGCCAATTTTTCTCCTGTTCAAAATTCAAAATTTGCCTCATATTTTATTTTTCATCACACGATATTTTCTACCCATTCTTTTCACTCGGTATACTGCTCTTGTTCATTATTTTATTCCTTTTCTTCCTAACTTAACTGATTCTTGTTATTTAAAGATGATAGAACACTTTTAGTTGACTAAGATTCTCTTTAGTCGACTAAGTGTCTTCTGTTTTATGTGTATGAGTAAAAAATTTACCTACAACTTCTGCATATTAATCATCCCTAAATTCTTTCTAATCTCACAAAATCTATCTTCATTTAAAGGTTTGGTAAAAATGTCAGCTAATTGATGCAAAGTATTCGCAAACTCAATTTTAATATCACCCTTTACTACATGGTCTCTAACAAAATGGTGCCTAATCTCAATATGTTTAGTTTTAGAATGTTGCACATTATTTTTTGAAATGTTGATTGTACTTGAATTATCACAATATATCGGTATGTTATTCATTAACATTCCATAATCTTTTAGTTGTTGTTTAATCCACAAGATTTGAGCACAACAATTGCCTAGAGACACATATTCTACTTCAACTGTAGACAGAGCTACTAAATTTTACTTTTTGCTAGACCATGACACAAGCATACTACTTAGAAACTGGCAGGTTCCACTAGTACTCTTTCTATCTATTTTGTTGCCAGCAAAATCAACATCTGAATATCCAACTAAGCTAAAAGATGATTCTCTAGGGTACCATATGCCTAAAGTTTGTGTGTCTATGAGGAATCTAAAAATTCTTTTAACAGCAGTCATGTGTGATTCTTTGGGTTGAGATTGAAAACGAGCACATAAACACACATTGAATTGTATATCAAGCCTGTTAGTTGTTAAATAGAGTAATGATCCGATCATACCTCTATAGAGCTTTTGATCAACATCTTTTCCTTTTTCATTTAAATCAAGTCTGGTGCATGGACTCATTAGTGTACAAATTGATTTCAGCTTTAGCATATCAAACTTTTTGAGCATGTCTTGAGTGTATCTTTCTTGGTTGATGAAAACTCCTTTCTCACTTTGTTTGATTTGAAGCCCAAGAAAGTACTTCAACTCACCCATCATGCTCATCTCAAATTCACTCTGCATTTCTTTAGCAAAATTCTTGCATAAAGCCTTATTAGTTGCACCAAGCACAATGTCATCCACATAAATTTGAACAATAATTAAATCATTTAAGTATCTTTTGATAAATAATGTTGTATCAATACTACCTCTAACATAACCTTTTTCAACCAAAATTTTTGAAAGCCTCTCATTTCAAGCTCTAGAAGCTTGTTTCAATCCATACAAGGCTTTATGAAGTTTGAAAACATGATTTGGTTTTTCATAGTCCTCAAACCCGGGGGGTTGCTCAACATAAACTTCTTCTTGGATGAAACCATTTAAGAATGCACTCTTTACATCCATTTGGAATAACTTAAAGTTCATAAAGCAAGCAAATGCAAGCAGTAATCTTATAGCTTCTATCCTAGCAACCGGTGCAAAGGTTTCATCATAGTCTATTCCTTCTTCTTGGTTATATCCTTGGGCTACCAACCTAACTTTATTTCTAATTACATTCCCTTACTCATCTACCTTATTTCTAAACACCCATTTTGTTCCAACAATAGGGTGATTTATAGGCCTAAAGACTAATGACCACGCATGATTTCTTTTGAATTGATCAAGTTTCTCTTGCATGGCCAATATCTAGCTTTCCTCTTTTTCTGCTTCCTTAAATGTTTTAGGCTCAATTTGAGATATGAAAGCTGAGAATGCACAAGTCTCTCTTGTTGTTCTTCTAGTCTTAACTCCTTGAGAAATGTCACCTATGATTTGTTCTTATGGATGGTCTTTTGCATATCTCCAACTCCTTAGAAGATCACTATGTTGAATTTCTGTTCTTTGCAAATTTTCTAGAGGTGAAGTTTTATTTTCTCTTCTAGGTGGGCTTTCTTCATTATTCTTATTGTTCTCTAAGCTCATTTCTTCCATTTGCTTTTCTAGGATCTCTACATCATCATCATCAGCATGAATTTCTTTTTGTAAGGCATTGGACTCATCTAAAACTACATGGATTGATTCTTCAACAGTTAAAGTTCTTTTGTTGAAAACTCTATAAGCCTTGGAGTTTAATGCATTTACTAAAAATATTGCCTCATCACTTTTTGCATCAAACTTACCTAAGGATTGTTTTCCATTATTTAACACAAAACATTTACAGTCAAAACTCTTAAGGTGTGAAATATTTGGTTTTCTACCTTTGTAAAGTTCATATGGAGTCTTTGATATCATGGCTCTAATTGAGACTCTATTAAGTATATACGCTGCTGTGTTCACTGCCTCAGTCCAAAAATATTTTGATAGGTTATTCTCACATAGCATAGTTTTAGCCATTTCTTTTAAGGTTCGGTTTTTTCTATCTACAACTTCATTTTTTTGGGGTGTTCTAGGTGCAGAAAAATTATGATCCAACCCCTTTTCATTGCAAAATTTCTCAAATTCATCACTTTCAAATTCTCCTCCATGATCACTCCTAATAATAACTATGGCTAGTCTTTTTTCATTCTCAACTTTCCTACAATGACTTATAAATGTTGGTAGAGCATCATTCTTATGAGCAAGAAAATAAACCCAAGTGTACCTAGAGTAGTCATCAGCTATTACAAAGCCATAAGATTTTTCTCCTAAACTAGTTATACTTATTAGACCAAATAGATCAATGTGCAGCAATTCAAGAGATCTAGTTGTTGACACAATCTTCTTAGTCTTAAAGGATGTTCTAACTTGTTTTCCTAGTTGGCAAGCATCACATATTTTATCATTTTCAAATTTTATATCTGGCAATCCAACAACTAGATTTTTCTTAATTAGTTTTGACATAGTATGCATGCTCACATGTTCTAGTCTTCTATGTCATAGCCAACTATCATTTTCAGCATTTGCCACTGAACATATTTCACAATTCATTTCAAGATCTTCAAGAAATACAACATACATATTCTTTAATCTTCTTCCTATAAATGAGACTTTATTTGTGCTTATATCTATCACTTCACACTTATTTGAATCAAAGCATACTTTAAATCCTTTATCACACAATTGACTTATGCTTAATAAATTATGTTTCAAGCCTTTAACCAATAACACATGATTGATTTGAGTTTGAGTGTTCTTACCAACCGTTCCTATGCCATGAATTATACCTTTTGAATCATCACCAAAGGATACGATTATTCCCTTTTTCTTGTATAACTATGCAAAAAACATTTCATTGCCTATCATGTGCCTTGTGTAGCCACTGTCCATATACCAAGGCTGCTTCTTCTTGAG
Source organism: Theobroma cacao (assembly GCF_000208745.1). Lineage (NCBI taxonomy): Eukaryota > Viridiplantae > Streptophyta > Magnoliopsida > Malvales > Malvaceae > Theobroma > Theobroma cacao. Next base: position 10,573,427 of record NC_030858.1, on the reverse strand, counting down.
TTAAGCTCTTGAACATGTATCTTTTGAGTGCAGCTCAACCTACAAAATAAATTGACAGTTTTTCTTGACAGGTACCTATACCTTGATGGGTCCTTGAAGGTTAGTTGCAACATAGGATCTTTTTGAAACCCAAAATTTTCTTATTTTCTGCATACTTCTTTTTCTATAACAATCATAGGATAAATGACCAATTCGATCACATATATAGCATCTATGAGAGAAATCATTAGCATTTCTTTTGAAATTTGTGTTCTTTCTTGATGATTCTTTTCTCAAACTCTTAAGAACAACATTTTCATCAACTGCTTTCTGTTAAGCTTTTGTTCTGTTTTTTAATTCTAATTTTAGAGTTTCAAAATCTGTTTTTGAATACTCCAGTTCAATTTGTAGAAAATTTCATTGCTCAAAAACAGAGTTCAAATCATGACTTATCTTTTGCAAATCAATCTCAAGAGATGCAGTTTTTCTTTTCAAAGTTTTATATCTTGAAGCAAGTTTTTTAAACTCATCATAGAGATATTCATACTCTTCTTGCAATTCATCAAATGAAATATCACAGGGGGCAGAAGATTCCTCAGATTTATCATCTTTGGCCATCAAACACAGGTTTGCTTTTTCTTCCACTTTCTCTTTTAATAAGTCTTCAAATTTTATCTTTAACTCTTCAAGAGCCATGAAGCATAATTCAATTCGATTTGAGGATTCATCTTCACTTGATTCCTTGTCTCTATTTCCCATGTTGCTTGTTAAGCATTGATTCTTGCAAGAGTTGTCTTCTAATTCCTTTTTCATATTTGTTTCTCCATATAACTCTTCTAATTTTTACCAAATTTTCTTAACACTTTTGCACATGAATACTTTTATCATGTTTTCTATAATTAAGTGCACAAATGAGAGTATGCATGGCCTTAGAATTGATTTGTACTCTCTTTATTTTAGCTTATGTCCACTTGGACCTTGGCTTAGGAATTAGCTCATTGGTTACAACATTTAATGTTGAAGGAATTAAGGGACCATCAGTTATGATGTCCCACATCTTATAATCAATTGCTCTAATATATATTGACATCCTAGTACTTCAGTAAAGATAATTTGAGCCATCAAACAGAGGTGGTCTGTTTATTAATTGTCTCTCAACAATTATGAATTTTTGAAGAGCCATTTGGATCTTTTCAAAGGTGTTAGACCTTAATAACAGGGGTTAGGCTCTGATACCAGTTGTTGGTCTTAAATAAATATACTAGAGGGGGGGTGAATAGCACTTTTTGGCTCTTGGAAAGATAAAGAACTAATTTGAAAAGCAATGAAAATAAAAATATAGTAGATAATACGCAGCAATTTAGAGTGATTCGGTCCAAGACTTACATCTACTATCTTGATTATTCAACCAAGGATTTTTCAAATTAGTTCAGTATAAAAGGTGAAATTCACAAGCTTTCACCAAGCTTTACAATGGCTTTTACCAAGCTCAGCCAAAACCTTTCACAATAGTTTTTATCGGGATCAACTAAAATCCAAAGCGATTTTTCAAAGGCTCAACCACAACCTTTCACAATGGTTTTTCACAAGCTCAACCAAAACTCAAAGTGGTTTTTCAAAGGCTCAACCACAACCTACAACAATGATTTTTCACGGGATCAACCAAAACCCAACAACTAACTTTTCTAGGCTAAGTTAGAACCTATACATTCAATCAAGCGATCCTAGCTTGAAATAATCACTTAAAGTGACTTGCTCACTCTAAGAATACAAAGACAGAAGTGAAGAGAGTGTACCTATAATCACAAGGTTGATCTAAGTGGTACCAAGTGAAGTGCAGTTCATAATTACAAAGATGTGAGTTGAGTGCAGTAAATGAGCAGTGAGTACTTGTAGGTTTTTCATTTTTTTTTTGTGTTCTTGGAAGCCTTCATTTTTTTATTTTTAACCGTTGGAACTCTCTTTTATACTTGAAAAATCAGCTCTAATGTGAGTTAGACAGTTTTTGACATTTGGGAATAGTTTGGTAGCAATTATGGTCGTTAATCTGTCTTTTAGTGCATAATTCAAAATTTCTGGCAGAATGCTTTTAGTCGACTAACCGATATCTTAGTCGATTAAGTTGTCTCTGTCTTCTGATCCCAATTTCTGACAGTTCTGATAGTGTGCACTTAGTCGACTAACTCATTCCTTGGTTGACTTAAGTTGGTTCTGTTTCTCAATACTCTTCAACCCGCCAACTTTTGATTTAAATCTTAGTTGACTAACTCTTCATTAATAGACTAAGGGGCTTCTGTCTTGTTGATCAATTGTGACTTCCTTATTTCTATGCTCTTTGATATGTGCATTTGAATGATTGATTAAATATTTGCATACAATTTTTGTCCTACACACTCAATTAGAAATATTAGACACAAATGAAATGGGAATATCTTATTATCATCAAAAACTAATGGAGCCAATAAATTTATCTCTTAAGATAATGACGTCACATAATAGTACATATGTTATCCTCCAAGTCTTTACATGTTTAGACTGTTCATGTGCAATAGTCTCTTCTTCATTCTCTTTGGGGCATCAAGAGGTTCATTGTCCAAGTCATTGCATTTCTCGAATCATTTTCAATCCTCAAATCAAAGTCATGAACCCATTCAAATACTGCAAAGATGATAAAAGCTTCCTTAATAGCTAGTATTTTGGCTAAATTAGAGTCCCATACCAATTGATTTGGTGAATATAATCTTTATTGAACCATTTTCATCACGTAAAATACCATCAATTCCCACTTCATCCATATTTCCAAAAGCATTACCATTTGCATTAAACTTAAGCCACCCTTCAAGTGGAGCCATCTAAGTTAACTTTGACCATATTGTTTTGCATTTCTAGGGAATCTGTACATTTAGAGTGCTTTTGAAAATATCTTCAATTGTCTTTGTTACGTCAGGCCTTCATGCTTTGACCCAAATTACAATTTTAAGCTTGATTAGATCTTGTAATTGATGAATATCTCAAATCTTATCATTAAAAACCATATCATTACGAAATAACCATAATGACCATGTAATTATGAAGAAACCTATGGCCCAAACATTGTTTTTTCCTTTGCTGAAATTAATAGATCTCCATGATAAGAAAAATGATTGAGGATTATTAGGTGTGTCACGCAATTAAAGTTTCATTCTGCACATCACATAGTCCATATCTTCCAAGATTCAATGCAAGCAAAAAATAGATAATTGATCATTTCTTTGTTTTGTTTGCAAAGTAAATAGACTAACCGCTATTTCCAATTAATCCTCTTTTGGTAAGTTCATGTTTCACAACTATCTTTCCACACATAAGTTGCCAAATAAAAACTCTGACTCTATAAAGGGCAAACCCTATCCACACCTTTCATCAAAGCTTTGCATTGTCACACGCATGGTTGTCGCAAGTCAATAAAAGGATTTGGAGAGTATATACCACTTGTGTTAGGTTTCCAAACCACCCCATCTAGCATGGAATCACTAATAGTATGCTCTCTTAGTTGATTTCAAAGTCAAGTCCATTGTCCAAATTCTCACCTAAACAATTGACGACGAAGTTCAACTTTCCATTACCAAGAATTATCGTGCCATTTTCCAAAATTTTGTAGCCTACCATTTTTATTGGTGGGTAATGCAAAAAGACGTGGAAATTTGTTCTTGAGAATAATTCTGTCCATCCATTCATTATGCCAGAATGCTATGGAATGCCCATTACCTACAACAATTCCAAGATTAATTGAAACCTACAAAAAGAATTTGTTAGTAGGTGAAAATAGAGAAATAATATTTTAAAAATTAGAGCTTTTACAAGTGACTACAACAATGGGCAAAAAGGCATTTGACTCATAGTTATTCTTTGCTATCAAGATTTTTCTTCGTAAGCTATTTCTCTCATTCCCATATCTCCACAACCTTTTGTTGAATAAAGCTTGATTCTTTATTTCTAGATCAACCAATCCAAGACCATCCATATCTTTGTGTTGGCAAATTGCATTCCAATTAACATAATGAATTCCCCATTTGTACCATTACCACCCCATAGAAATCTTAACGGAATTTTATCTAATTCATTTTTACCCCTTAAGGCAGCATGAATAGTGACATAAAGAAAATAGGTAAACTACTTAGCACAAATTTTATTAAAGTAACTCAGCCTTAATTGAAAGCATTTTAATTTTCCACCTATCCAATTTAGTCTTAACTCAATATACCATAGGTTTCAATAGTTTTTAAGAAGCTTGAACAGCGCCTGAAGGAAGACCCAAATAAGTAGCTGGGAATTGGCCCACCTTTCATCAAATTTGTTATGCCTAGACTCCAAATAGCTTCTAATTGATGCCTATCCTAAAGATATTGGTCTTCTTAAAATTAATCTTCAACCCTGAAACAATCTGATAATATCTTTACACTCTTTCTAAATTAAGTAAACATTCTAAATTGCGTTCACAAAAAAGAAAAGTGTTATCAACATATTGTAAATGTGAAAGATTCAAACCTCTTTCACTAATAGGAATACCATTACATATTTGTTTTGCCTCTGCTTTCACCATGAGACAACTAACAGCTTCGGCAACTATATTGAACAAGAAAGGAGATAATGGGCACTTTTGACGAAGGCCTCTATGCAATTTAATAGGTTTAGTAGGTTAGCCATTAACAAGGATTGAGATTGAGGCTGTTGTGATGCACTCGATAATCCAATTATGCCATTTTCTCCTAAACCCCGTTGTAAGTATCATGAAATCAAGAAAATACCAACATACACTATCATATGCCTTCTTAAAATCCACCTTTAATAACATAAACTATCATGTGCCTTCTTAAAATCCACCTTTAATAACATAAACTATCATATGCCTTCTCAAAATCCACATTTCGTAACTTGCCAATTATCTCATTTGCAATCAAAGAGTAATCTAATAGTTGTTTGCCCTTAATAAAAGCAAATTGATGAACCCCAATTATGCTTTCCATTAGTTTTTTCAATCTATTAGCCAAGACCTTAGCAAATATCTTATAAACAATCCCTACCAAACTAATTGAATGATACTCGCCTACTATTATGAGATTCTTTACTTTTAGGATTAAGGTAATGAAAGTTTTGTTAATCCCATGACTAAGCCTTCTATTCTTGAAAATCTTTAAAAAGACAACTTAAGAAAAGACAGGATACAATTTTTTTTGAAAAAAAAAAAACCTGTTAAGTTGAAAATTCTATAAAGGCGCAAACAAGCAAAAATAAAGGCATAAAATAAAATGAATGACGTTATGAATTGATCTTTCACTTTCTAAGGTACATAGGCAGCTTGGTTACCAAGTTCAATCAACCAAAAGCAAGTTCTCTTGGATTAAAGATAATTCACATCTTTGCAATGATGAAACTATAAAGTTGACAACGATAAATGAAAAATAAATCAAGTTTGTACTTCTCTTTTAAGTTGCGTGATTCAGGCCATTAAATCTCAAGCAAAACAAACTATTATTGCAAGTTGAATTGCTTTGAAATTTTGTTTGCGATTAAATTTTGTCACAAAAGTGTCTTGAAGGTTTCACTAGCTTTTTTTTAAACTTTCTTTACAAATAAAGAAAAGCAATTAGAAAGATTGATTTTATTACTAATTTGAAAGGCATTACATCATGAAAGAAAATTCTGAAAAGTCTAAATCCTTAAAAAAAATCATAAACAAGAGTTATATGAATAAGGAAACAATTAAATTAAGGCTTCCACTTGAAATTCTTCAGCTCTTCTTGACAAGATTCCAACATGCTCTGTTACAATTCTAAGGAATTGGTTTCATTTTCACTCAAAATAAGAGAAGACTTAATGGAAACTATCTTATCATGACTCTTGAAAGTACTAGCTTTTCTTCTATGTAACTCTTTTTCATTATGTTAAAAGGATAAGCTTAAAGTAAAACCACCAAAAGGGGGTGAATTGGTTGTGAAATAAAAATTTCTCTTTTTTCAAAAATCTTTGAAAATGAAGAAAAATATAAGAGAATGAAACAACAAAACAGAGTATAAAATGAATGACTAAAGAGTAGAATAATAAACAATACTCAATAGTATTTTTATAGAGATTTGGCCTTCTAATGCCTACGTCCTCTCCCTTGATAGCACAAAGAGTTCGAATCCATTATCAGCTTACCTTTTCAACGGGATCAAGCGTAACCTTTACACTATACCGTTTACTAAGATCAAGCGTAACCTGCACAACATGCCTTTTGTAGGATCAGGCGTAACCTTTATTAAGACACTATCTTTTTCAAGTTTAAGTACAAGCTTTACACAAATGTAGCTTTTTAAAGGATCAAGCAAAACTCCTTTACTTTTTTCTTAGAGGTATAACCAATATAACAGTGGCTTCTAGTAAATTTCTATCTCAAAACCTTTAAAAAGGTTGATAACGAAGTTTAAGATTAGAAAGATGAGAGCTTTCTCAAATGATATGAATGATGAAGGAGGTTTAAGCTTAGGAAAGTATTAGCTGAAGGATAAAAATGTGATCTTTAGGCTAGACTTTGCTCAAAGATAGGAACTTTCTGTTCACAGCTTTTTCTCTTGTTTATTTGCTCTGTTTTTTTCAAAAATGATTCAAATTTATTCAAAATCTATCAATGTCAAACCCTACTTTGTAAAATAATTATAATGTCATTCACATGCTCGATAGAATGTTTGTATATTTAAGAAGTTCGAGAAATCGTTAAAAGACGATATTGCCCCTAATGGTACTATTGAGTCGATTAAGCCTCGAACTAGTTCAAATAGGAATTTTAAGGTGAAATTAAGAGTTTTACAGTTCAGGGATGACTCAAAATGGTAATTTGGAGTTCGAGGATCAATTCGGAGTCAAATCGACATTTTCACTATCTAGGGGCAAAATCGTAATTTTTCCACTCACGGACAAAATTTGAGATTTTGAGAGAATTTAGATAACATTTGACAAATTGGAGAATCGTATGAGTATAAGGGATGAAAAATATGTCTATGGGCAATTTTTCAGTTTTTGAGATAAAAACGTAATTTTTCACTTTACGGGGGTAAAAGTGTAATTTTTAAAAATTTACTCCAGCAAAACTTTGGAAAAGTCTATAAATTTCATGGAAGACATGGATAAGTGAAGAGGATTGAGTGGTAGAAAAAGAAAGCCAAAAAGATGGCTAGAAAAAAATAAAATAATAAAATATTCAAAAGATAAATAAAATAAAAATATTTTATTAAGCCTATTAAAAGGCTTGAAAATTCCAGAATTCTTCATTGGGAGGGTCAGCTAAAACCAGCAGGAG
>NC_030858.1:10492434-10564765 GCF_000208745.1 Theobroma cacao | reverse complement strand
TCTCCTATTACTCGGTTTTAGATTATTTTGATGATGTCTGTCTACTCACTGGGATTTTATAATCTCCACCCTTTCTTCCTATACATTTTTCAGGCTCAGAATAGGCAATAGACTGTCAATTGCATTGAGAAGTAAATTTCGGAGTTGCATCCTAGAAAGCAAAGGTTATAGACTAAAACCTTCTCAGTTATTTGGGGACCCACGTGTCATTATAATTTAAATTGCATACTCCAATTTTTTATATTACAGTATGTATAATTTTTTTTTGTTTTTATGTGCAGAAAATTTAATTTTTGATGTTTCAAAAATATATATATATGTATTGTTTTACATTAAAATAGATTATTTTAATTAATATTTTTATTTATTTTATTATCAAAAAAAAAGAAAGAGAGAGGAATGGAAAAACTAGTACAAAAGCCTTGCGAGGTCTCAAAAGGTATTCGGGGGAAGAATGTCTGTCGAGGCTTCGCGGCAGTTGTCACGGGCTCGATGGGAGTTCCGGATCGTGACAATCAAAATCCATACTTTAACATTCTCAAGGTAGGTATTTGTTAGTACAATAAGCTCAATGAGTATAGTTCCAAAAAAGGGTGAATTGGAATCTTTTAAATGTTTTAAAAAAAAATTCAATTTAAAAAAAAATTAAGGTTCCTTCAAGTTAAATTCCCCTTTTTATGAATAAACAAGATAATTAATTTCTTGTCAAGTAAGAGAAGTTAAAAACACAAATAAGATTGAAGAAGTGAAAAAGGAAAATTAATACAATAGTTTTGATCGAGGTTCGACCTTCTTGCCTATGTCTTCTCCCTTAGATTCACTAAGGAATTTGAAATCTACTATTAAAAAGAGATTTGTTACTATGCTTTTTATGGATCAAGCACAACTTTTCAATACAATGCCTTTTTATGGTTGAAGTACACCTAATCTATCTTTCGTCTTACTTAAAGTATAACCACTCAAAAACTACCTTTTCAATTGGTTATAACCACTCAAAAACTACTTTTTCAATTGGTTAAGGTATAACCACTTAAGTGAATAAAAGAGAGAAACATAAGTGCAACTAGAATGCTTCTTAAGGGCTAAGTAGTAGGTTAAGTACAATGTTTGGTGAAGAAAATGAGCAATGAAGGCTCAATAATTATACAATCGAAAACTTAGATGCTAGAAAAAAAGTACAAAGAATGTTAAATGATTTGAGCTGAGTTCTTCTTTCGGAATTATGTTTCAAAGTCTTCCAAACTTCATAAATGCTGTAGGAGCTTGTGTTTATAGTTATCGAAGCTTCAAGGGTCGTTGTAGATGCATCAAATGTGAAAATAGTGATTTTTCTCTTCATTCTGGACTCCAAGGATCATATTATATCAATACATGCATGGATGTATCGATACATTGCTCCTTTATTTTTGAATTCTAGTGAAAATGTATCGATACATTGTGGAATGTATCGATACTTTTAGGCTTGGCTATAAGGGTTTGACCACTCTGCTAAACATGTATCAATACATTTGTTAATGTATCGATACTTTTAAGGCAGAAAGCACTCTATTAAAAATGTATCGATACAGTTGATAAATGTATTGATACTTTTGAGGTAGTAGGCATTTTGTTGCATTTCTATTGATATATTTTGACAATGTATCGATAGATTGAGTTTGACTTTGTGAATTTTAACTTCTCTAAAGAACATGTATCAATAAATTTCAATTTTTATTGATACTTGTCCAAATTTATTGATACATAATGAACACGAATTAATAAATTTGGACTAGAAGGCATTTTACAAAGTCCTTTTCAATTTTTTTCTTTTAAAACTCATTCGTAAGTGCTAAAAGGTGTCTAGAATTTATTTTTCAAGTCTTAGATGATATTTTGATCATTTTCTTTTGTCATTTCAAAACATGGTATCAATTTGAAAGTTATAGAGCTAACTGTATTTATAGCCTCTATGATTGAAATTTGAATCATTTCTCGTATGTTCCAGCCAACTGGCATAATTCTGTCGCATATGTAGAATCAATTCTTTGCTGTTGAGTTGTCGATTCTTTACAAAGTTTAGAGCTTCTTGTCTCAGGAGAATCAATTCTTTTATTTTGAGGTGTCTGCTCTTCTACAACTAGGTTCAAAGGTGACACGTTTGCAATCTTGGAGAATCGATTCTTTTGCCTTAAAGTGTCGATTCTTCACTATAGTCTGATGTCAATATTTGAATTTAAGCTTGATTTTTGCTGCTTCAATCTTGTCCAATTATACCATCTCTTCCCTGGTCACCAAGTTTCTAAATTTACTTTTAGTGCTTCAAGAACCGATATCTTCTTCATGTGGAATAGATTCTTTCTTTTTTGTATTTCTGTCTTCTGCATTCTATCCCTTTAAACTTGATTCTTTGTCTCTAAGGTGTTGGTTTTCACAAATCCTGAAACTTTTGTCTTTCAAAAACTGACTTCTTCTTTTCTTCAAATTGATTCTTCACTATTGATCTTTACTTAAGAACTGACTTCTCCTTTTGCAGAATCAATTCTTCCTGTTATAAAGAATAGATTTTGCTTTTTCTTCATTTAAAAATCAAACCTTTTCTTTTGAGAATTTAATTCTTAGGCTAACACTTTGAGTTTTGAAAACAAAAGATCTTTAAGAAAATTAAAAGACATTTTTTTAAGTTCAAAAGCATGATCGTTTATATTCAAAACATGTTCAAATATTCAAAGCATTTCAATACATCTTTCTCTTAAGTTCAGCTTCAACATTTCTTTAAGGATTTTCTCCCTATTCAAAAGTATCTTTTATTTCTTTTCAAAACTCATTAAGTTCAATCAATTTTGTCATTTCAAAACAAGAATAAAGCTAACACATTCTCTTTAAGAGAAGATTCAATCTTATTCTTCATACATCACAAAGCATTCAACTCTTCAAGATGTACTAGTTTAGATTGCAAGTCATTTGTTACACCCAAAAGCTTCATTTTCAAGTAACTAGAGTATGACCCTTGCTTTGCACATGTGCCTTTTTGCACCATTTCTTTTTCTCTCTCTTTGCTTCAACATCTTTTCTCTTTCTTTCTCTGCCTTGAAATAGAGGAAGCAGAATTATCAAAGAAGCTGTGGATATCTCTCTCTTTCTCCAAGACTGAGCTTTTGTTGTTATTGTTGTGTTTTACAAATGGTTTACCTTTTGTTCAGAAAGAAAGAGAAAAAAACTAAGACCAGCCTCATTTGTTTTTGCTCTCATTTTTTTTTGTGCTACGAAAAACCCAAAAGAGAGAACAAAGTCTAGCCCTTTTGTGGGGATTTATTGTAAATTCATCTTCTTCTATTTTTTCTTCAAATTTGTTACCAATCCTTTTTTTCTTTCCTTGTGTTTCCACTATTGTACTCTGATAGAATTATTCAGGAGCATTTTTTAGTTTTTGGTTTTACTCACATGTGCGAGCAATTTGAGATTTCTTTTGGAAACCTGCTAGAGCTTTACAACTCCCTTTTTTAAGCTTTGTGGCCACTCTTTAAGCTTACATGTGACAAAATGAAGTATGTTATAGATTTCAAATCTTTAAGACAAATTCCAAGGAACTAGCAAGCAAAAAAACTTAATCAATGGATGTTCAAATAATTTTTGGCCAAATACTTTCCCATAGGGTCATGGCAAGCTTTGAATGAGAATTATGGATCGCTCCATTAGCATTGGCTTTGGAAAGTTCTAAAGGTGCGAAGTGGCAAACGTAGTTGCCTCTCCACCTAGCTTATGATTATCCATGAAGTAAATCCTAGTGGACTATTCAACATGTCATCAATAATAGAATATCATATTTCAAACGTCTTTATTTTACTATGAATATGATGTTTAGCAAGTCCTGAACAAGGCAACTTTGCTCTACCATTTCCACTAACCTTTTACTAGTAATACTAGTAATAACACCTCCTTTCAACTTCTTCAATCATACAATCTGCTAGTGCACGTTCTTCTTCAAGTGTCGAAACTTGCTTGTAAGTTGCCATTTCTATATTATTAGGCACTTGATAGAATGAACATATACTTGCTCAATTATTAAATGTACATATTATATGCTAGAGACAAGCAAATCTACAAGTCGAAAACCAAGCAACTTACTTCTTTGTTTTGCTGTGCGTATGATGTTCAACAAGTTCAGAACCATGCAACTTTTACTCCATCATTGTTGCTAACATATTATTAGTAGTACTAGTTGAATCTCCTTTTAAATACTTTAATCATACAATTTATTAGTGCACAAGCTTTCTTAAGTGTCCATACTCTCTTATGAGTTACCATTCCTATATTATTATGCAATTAATAGAATTAACTTGTACAGTTGTTAAACATATAGATTATATGCTAGAGACAAGCAAACTTATGAAGAAATAGGTTTTAATTCCAATATGCTAATAGACAAAAGAAGCTTGGAAGCAAACTTAACGGATATATGTTAGAGATAAAGCAAACTACCATGCATTTCTTTTTAAAAATATATATATTTTTAACGTTTCCTTTTAAAATAAAATAAAAAGAGATAATTTTGATTAATCCAAGAAAAGTTACAACCATTTTTCTCAAAAGCATCATAATTCGATCCAACCAAATTCACTACTATTTTCAACAAAAGCAATCAAAAAAGGGTTTTAAATATTTTAATTTTTGGGTTAGTGTCAAATTGAATGAGTAGAAAACAAAGAAATTAAAAAAAAAATCAAAACCTATATGTAAATAACTTTCTAGTATTTTATTTTTTGAATTTTTGAAAATTAACTAAGGAAACAAAAAATTTCGAGTAGAATTTCAATTTACTCAAAACATATTCACTGTCGTATTACACAAACAATCAATTAAATCTCAAACACACAGTTTAATCAAATATAAAATACCAATTACAATAAAAATATTAATTTTTTTCACCAACAAATACTAAAATAGTCTAGGTTAATTTCAAGAGTGAAACAAAAGATACCAACGTAAATATCAAAACCAAATCGTCAATCTACTATGTTAGAAAAGCCTTTGATCGATGACGGCTTTACTAACGATGATGGGTTTGAGCTTGGAGGGAGGGGCAGCTCAACTAGGGTTTGTGAAAATAAAAAGAAAAAGACTTTCTAGTAAGGTTTGTAGAAATTTGCTCCTAGTTGTTTTTTCTTTTTTATATATAATTTCATTTAGTTACAACATCTATAACTCCATGTAAAAAGCCCCAGGCTCTCAGATGGTACCTAGACCTAACAATTTTGGATACGATATGAGAAGACACAAGATTAAACAAGTTTAAGTTTAACCTAAACATGTTTTGTATTTAATCATATCTGACACGTTTAAGATACGAGTAACACGTTTAAATACGTTTAATTAAGCGTGTTTAAACATATAAACGTGTTTAATCGTGTTAACGTATTTGAGCATGTATATATGACACATTTATTGTTAAAAATTAATAATCAAATACTATTTTAATCTTACTTAAATAATTTTAAACCATTATTTTAATAAGTCTTTTAAATTTTATAAAGATAATAATGTAATTATGCCATGCCTACACCCTAATTTTGAACTTTTATTTTGTTGTATCTAATTTTATTATTATTTTTTTGTTATAATTTTTTTTATAATTATTGATTTTAAATTTAAATAATAAAATTATATTTAATTATCAATATTTTTATTTAATCGTGTTAAACATGTTATCGTATTGTGTCGTATATTGACATGTTCAACAAACATATTAATTATATCGTGTCGTGTTACGTGGTTATTAAACATATATATGTAAGTATTTTAGATTTAAGATACGAATATTATTCATGTCATATTTGTGTTTAACCTTAACGTGTTTCGTGTCTAATCATATCTGACATGTTTAAGATACGAAAATACAAATTATCAAGTCTAACAGTACCACGTGGGCACTTCAACTAAAAATGTTACAAGTCAAAAGAAGTAGTTGGCTTTTGCCTGTGGAGCAGTCAAGAGAGAGTTGTTATGAGATTTGGTCTTTGGTGGGCCACATCATTGGTGGCCTATATGGGTGATGGGTTACAATTAGACTTGACAATTCGTGTTAACGTGTCACATACGATTAGACACGAAACACGTTAAAGCTAAACACGAACACGACACGTTTAATATTCGTGTCTTAAATTTAAAATACGTACAAGTACACGTTTAATACACGTGTAACACGACACGACATGATTAACACGTTTATTAAATGTGTCAATATACGATACGACATGATTAATAACACGTTTAACATAATTAAATAAAAAAATTTACAATTAAATATAATTTTATTATTTAAATTTAAAATCTATAATTATAAAAATAATTATAATAAAACAAAAATAATAATAATATCAAATAATTACCAAACGTTAAAAATTAGGGTTGAGCATGTATAATTATATTATACCCTTTATAAAATTAAAAAAATTTATTAAAATAATTATTTAAAATTATTTATATAAGGTTAAAATAGTTTTTAACTATTAATTTTTAATAGGTTAATAAATATGTCACGTATACACGTTTAAACACGATAACACGATTAAGTAAACATGTTTTAAATGTGTTTGTTGTGTTTGACACGTTAAAACATGAAAATTTTTGTGTCTTAACGTGTTAGACACGATTAGACACGAAACACGTTAAGACTAAACCGAAAACCTATTTAACTCGTGTCTTCTCGTGTCATGTTAATGTGTAGTGTTCAAAATTGTCAGTTCTAGTTGCAATTGGCAAGATTTGTCAACTCAAATTCTAGTTATAGGTAAAAACAAGCATTTACTAAGGGTATAAAGGAAAAAGAGTTCATTTTTCTATTGAAATTAAAAATAAAGGTCTAATTTTAGAAATTATATTAAAAATTTAAATAAATTTTTATTTTTTATTATATTTTAATTAAATTTTTATATTTTTATTTTAATTCAAATAAATTTTTATAATTAATAATTGATTAATTATTGTTAATTAAAATATCACTTGTCATCTTGATATAACATAATAGATAATGACGTGACATATTGATATGACATGGTGGCATGATCGCGTGATATTTTCATTTAATGTTCAGTTACATTAATAGCATTTACCATAAAAAATAATAAATTATATTTTAACTAATGATAGTTAATTAATTATTAATTATATAAACTTATTTGTGAAATAATATAAGAATAAAAAATATTTAATTTTTTAAAAATAATTTAAAAAAAATTATGTGAAAAATAAAGTAAAATAAGAGTGTGCATGGGATTACCTTACCTTTGAAATTTTTGACAAATTGAGAAATCAATATTCTGGAATTCTGAGCTATCAGATGAAGAGGAAGCAAGCAAGCATACCCGAGAATCTTATCGATATTTCAGCCAAAAATTAAACATTGCGTGAAGCAAACGCGCTTACAACAAGAGATGACATCCGAGAGCAACTGGAGCCCTGGCCACTATATCAATGAATTTCATTTGTTAATAGCCCCCGGAAAACAAAAACTGTAACCCAACTAAGAGTTGGAAATAGGATAATGTTGATAACGGTCAGAGAAGCTTCGTCTTGGTCTCTTAGCTTCAACCTCTGTACACTCTCTCATCCCAATCCCAAACCTTCTCCATTATTCAAAAACTATGTCTGCAGAGCCAGTTTAACTGTCCATAGAAAACCCAGCTCCAACCAATCATGGAAACTGGGTCTTCTTTCTAACGGGTAACCTCGTTCAGATACCCTTTTGTATGATCTTCTATAAATCCTTGTTTTACCCTTTATTTTTTCCATTTTAGTCTTGTAGTCTCGTTCAAAAAATGGTCTTCTTTTTGGCTTGAAATTTGCTTGTGTGTTTTGTTTAATATTATTATATGCTTTATATTGTACATTGAGCTTGCTATTGCTAGGGAGGAAAATGTTATGTTCTGAGGGGATAAGCAAGTTATTTATTGTATTTTTAAGGACTAGAAGCTTGGGCGATATGACAGATCAGAATTCTGCAAAGAAAATTTAGAACTTTGCATGCCGAGTTTCTTAGCGCTATATATTTAAACTCCATGTCTTTATTAACTTCTGAACCACTGCTAGGAATTTTCCGGTAGACTTGCTGTTATTTTAATTGTCATTTGTCTTCTGATTGGAATTCCTTCTCAGCCATAAAGGATCTGTTTTTGATCCCCTGGGAATCAATCCAGATGTCTCTGGTCTAAATGGTGTTTGGGAAAGTTTTTCAGCCTTGTTAACACCTACGTTTGAGAGTACTTCTGGTACAAAGAAGGGGAAATCTTCTTCAGCTCGAGGAGCGGCAGGTTTGTTTTTTGAGCTTATAAATTTATTTATCAACTATTTGCATGCGGCAAAATGATTTGATCCGTCTTGGCAGTTGACATGGATCCTTTGGACTTTGGCAGCTGCAATTGAGGACAGTTCCATTGATTTTGGGGACTTCTTCAAAGGCGAATTACCTGGAAAATTTCTCAAGCTTTTAGCGTATTTAGCCCTGTCACGTCTTGGAGTTTATATACCTCTAGGTGGGGTTAACCGAGAGGCTTTTGTTGGCAATTTGGATCAGAACAGTCTACTGAGCACTTTGGATTCATTCTCTGGAGGAGGCATTGGTAGACTTGGTATATGCTCCCTCGGTATAGTTCCCTTTATTAATGCACAAATTGTGTTTCAACTCCTTGCCCAAGTTTACCCTAAATTGCAAGATCTTCAGAAAAGAGAAGGTGAAGCAGGCAGAAAGAAAGTTCTTCAGTATACTAGATATGCTTCAGTTGGTTTTGCTATAGTACAGGTAAGGAACTTAATTCCCCAGTGACTTACAGGTTAGCTAACTAGATATAAGGTAATTGTTAGGTCTGTATCAATGTTTCTCATCCAAAAGGTCCTGAATTCTACCTCCTTTTTCCCCTCCATATTTTGTGCTATGCAGATGACCATTGCTAAATATAATGTCTTATATATTATTGCGTTTCATGGCAGGCAATTGGCCAAGTACTATACCTTCGTCCATATGTCAATGACTTTAGCACGCAGTGGGTTCTCTCCTCTGTCACTCTATTGACGCTTGGTGCTGTAGTTACGACATATATTGGGGAAAGAATTTCTGATCTAAAACTTGGAAATGGCACATCTCTTCTAATATTTACAAACATTTTATCCTACTTGCCAGCATCTTTTGGTAGGACAGTTGTGCAGGCATATCAGGATGGTAACTACATTGGACTTGTTACCATCATTATCTCATTCTTCCTGCTGGTTCTTGGCATTGTCTATGTTCAGGTAACCCTACTTGTATTGTTTATAGAAGTTCTATCAGTGAAGGGAAAAAAATCTTAACAGTTGTCTCAACAAAGGGTTTCAGGAAGCAGAGAGGAAGATTCCACTCAACTATGCCTCAAGATACACCAGCAGAAGTGGAGGGCTTCAAAAATCTGCTTACCTACCTTTTAAGGTCTGTGTTCCCAATAATTGCTTAAAAGGTTCTAATATTGTGATGTGCTTGATGATAATAGTATTGGCCTCACTGAGGTGTAACAAAATTGGAATGGATTCTTTGTTTGCATGAGAACTCAATTGAGAAACATATCGTTGGCACCAACTTCTCACACGTAAAATGGATTAAAATACTGTATAATTTGTGCCTGAACTAATTCTTACAAGTTGATATTCTTTCATTGGGACATGCTCACTAGCATCATTCACTCTTCTAGTCTGTCAAGGGGCAGCTGAAGCCTAAAGTGCAAGTAAACATATTTTTTCTTATGGCTTATGATCATAATTAATGGAGTACTTTATTATGTTGATTATGTCACAGTCAAGGACTTGTAGGAAATTCAATTGATCATGAAGAAGAGCTTGAATAATTTTAAACACATTTCCATAGGTGCATCTTTTATACAAAGATCACATGATTTGAATAATTTTAAATACATATCCTTAGGTGCATCTTGTATACAAAGATTGCATGATTATGATCTCTTTCTTGTAACTATGCTTGCCAGTTTTTGAACCATGACGTAGCATTTATTTGTTAGTTGCATATCTTCTAGAGAGGGGTGTTCTTTGACCTTCTTATAATTTGGGATTGGGAGATAGTAAAGTAAGATAGCTGTCAAATTTTGCTACACTTGCATGTGGATGATAGATTATGAGAAAAAAAGATAAATTAGTTGGATCCTTAACAACATATTCAGTTCGGTCTGGTACGAGCAGCAACTTAAAAGTAAAAAAAGAGGGTGATATGCTTGCATTCTCCACACCAGCTTTAATGTCAGAAATTATAGGCATTTTGTTAACCTTAGACATTGAAGTTTGGTAAATTGACAGATTACCACCTGCCCCTTACATTTTGTTCTATCCTCCACGTCAAGACACACTTAGCATTTGGACTAAGAACTGATGAGGAGGCCCTAAGGTGATGCAGTTTGAGTAGAGAAATATGGTGAAGAAAACAGTAGATTTAATACTCTTGATATGCTGATGGAATTGTGAATTGGGACCTTTGGAAGCTCATATCAAAAGTAAAAACCTTTGAAGTTATTAAATCCACTGAAAGAGTGATGTTGTCAAGTGGGGAACAGTAGGATTTCCAGTTAAATTCCTCGAAGCTCCAACTGCTAATCAGGGAACTGGGCAACCTACTAGAGGAAAAGCCCAAATGTTAAAAAGAATTGTTTGAGAGGTCGAGTGTGAAAATTGGATGGATTTTTTAAATTTACAACTTAGTGTTCTGGCCTATACTGTCAGGCTGAGATCATTTTTAACTGCTTCTTATGAGCTTCTATGCATGGTTTGGGCAACTAACTATCAACATACACAAAAGATGAGCATGGCTGAGATGAGTATTTTGTGTTGGATATGTGCATGGAAGGACATACTTATTTATGAGATTAAGAATGATTGTATAAAGGAAAAAGTGGGGGTTGCAGCATTGAGGTCAAAATGAGGGAAACATGTATAAGGTGCTTTGGACATGTGAAAAGGAGACCTGCAAAGTTTTGAGAAGATGTGATTTACTGGAGGATATTCATATCAAGAGAAGAAAAGGAAGACCAAAGAGGACACAGATGGAAACTAACAAAATGGACTTCATATCACTGAGCTTACTGAAGATATGGCTTAAATAGAGCACAGTGGTGAAATAGGATTCATATAGCTGAACGGCCATAGTGGGAAAAGGCTTATTACTTTTGTTGTTGTTCTTGTTGCTTGTTTAGCTTCTGGTAGATAGGAGCACTTTTTCCATCTCTTTACCACTGTTATTTCTCACAAAGTTGTGCGCCTGTTTCCTGTGAAAATTTCTCTTTTTTGTTTCCCTATCCTTTCTAAATGTAAAATTGTTACCTTTAGCTGCTGCTAAATTCTGATTTCTATCTGTTTGTTCAAATCTTGCCAACTTACTCTGTCCATCATGTTCACGACTGTTTAACTTGTTTTGATTTTATTTGTTAACTTTGTAGTGTTTGATAGGACATTTACATTTATTTAATTGAAATGGAAGTTTCTATCAGTGTGATGGTCATTTTGATCATGCAAACTTTCAATGCACTTCTCTGGTACCTCATTCCTGCTCTAGTTTCTTGTTAACTCCAACATTTCTTTCACTGGTGTTGCATGTGCAGCTTCCCTATCTTTCCTTAATTGAGATTACTAATTATGTTTGTCCATCTTTCAATCAACATGTAGTGTCTTGTCTTTGTATTCATTCAATTGTTTTGGCCAACCAGGTGAACAGCTCTGGAGTGATGCCAATTATATTTTCGACATCATCCCTGGCTCTTCCTGGTACTTTAGCACGATTCACTGGCATATCTGTGCTAAAGAAGGCTGCAGTGGCTTTGAATCCTGGAGGTAAAATAATGATTTTGACTGTTAGAAGTTCTTAAGGATGAAAATGTGTACCTGATTGATATGAGATGTACCTTGGCTTTATAATCTGTTTGGTTTTCTTCTGTAGAAGCTGTCAGTTAGCAAAATCTTTTCAGTGTTCTGTGAATATATTTCATTGACACATGCTGCGTTAAATCTTAAATTTAAGGGTTAAAATCTTGTCATGTTCCTTCCAAATATTTCAAGACGTAACAGATGCTTGAACTGGTGAAATCTCTTATTGCCAATCCAATGCTAACGGTAGGACAACGGTTTAGTTCTTTTTTCTTGCTTTGCTACAGTGTTTAAAACCTTTCATCAGAGCTAGGTGAATGATATGAATTGCTTGTTGAAACTTATATAATTTTCTAGCCAAAGAAAGAAGGGGTGGGCAAGGGAAGTTACACTCTGTAATTTTCGTTGGTGTAATCCTGAGAAAGGACTGAAGAAGTAAAATGATATGAAAGAATATGCCATTATTATATCCTTTTGGCAGTTGAAGTTCCCACCTTTCTATATGATTAATTGTAAACTATAAACGTTTGTAGGATCTCTTTACCTTCCTACCAATATCTTGTTGATAGCCTTTTTCAATTACTACTATACTTTCCTACAACTGGACCCTGATGATGTTAGCGAACAACTGAAGCGCCAAAGTGCTTCAATTCCACTGGTCCGACCCGGTAAAAGTACAGCAGCATTTCTGAAGACGGTAATCCTCTTTTCTGTAGCTAGTGACTTTATTGTGCTAGCCTGATATTTATTTAGTGATACATGTTGATGATTGTGTTCAACTGCTTTTACCATATAGTCTGCGTGTGGTTATCAATATGATCGTCTATGACAATTCATTACAAAATTTTAACAAATTTTGTCCTCTAATTCTAGAAAAGGAAAAAAAAAGGAAAGAAAACAAAGAAATTTATCATGACTTGAAATGTGGACTCCTGAAATTTTCAACTATTTAAATCCACTTTCTCATAAGGTAGGTAATAGATATTTGTGTCTTCTGCTCCTTGTATTCAAACCGCTTCGTTATTTAGATATTGTATCCAAAATTATTTGGCTGACTTTAATTGTATTTCTAACTTAACCTCCATTTGTTTTTTCTTTTTAAATGACGGACTCATATTTGCATCTATGATTGGAATATAGGTTCTTAGTCGGATATCAGTTTTGGGTTCAGCATTTTTAGCAATCTTGGCTGCTGGTCCTGCTGTAATTGAGCAAACCACACACTTAACTGCATTCCGAGGATTTGCAGGGACTTCTGTTCTTATTCTTGTGGGATGTGCAACTGATACTGCAAGAAAAGTTCAAGCAGAGATAATATCTCAAAAGTACAAGAACATAGAGTTTTATGACTTCGACAGGTATGGGCCCTAAATGTGGGTAGCAAGTTGAAGACTGGACGAGGATGAGAGGACCGTTTTGCAATGATTAATTCTGTTTACGATAGCTTCTCTAACAGTGTGATGGAAATGCTTGCTATGAACTTCATACTCTGTCCATGGTCAATTTTTCCAAGCATAAGATCAACTAAGGATGTATCTTGTACATATGCTACTCTGCGGCCACAATTATTCTTTCAATATATTACAAGGTGATTGAAAACTTGTAATGTGCTTATTGATCAATTCTTGTCTAATGCGTAACAAGAATGATTTGGAGAAACAAAAGATGGGATGCTGAGAAATTACTTGGGAAATGCAAAACATAACAAACGATGGGATCAACTGTCAACTGTGAAACTTGGTTTAATAAGTAGACATGTGCAAAAACAGATGGAAGGCCACAAGAAGCTTGATCCTGAAAAGGAGTCTATTCCATCCATTAAAGTTTCCTGATGGTTTTTGTGGTTTATCGCTTAAACAAATGCTCAGTTGTGGCATTAAATTTCTAGTTACTATATGGCCAAAAGCCTACTTCATCAGCATATGTTACTAATCCGCAACTCAGAACCGTTTTTCCACTTTAAAATTAAATTCAAGGAAGCTGGATTCGACCTTAGGCCAATCTTCTTGCCAAATGCACTTTATGAGTAAATATTATAAGAGAATCAGAATGATCGCCAACCTTTTACATCAAATCAATTTGCTAATATCTCAGTATTTTCCAAGGCTCATGGGTTAGACTCAGCTAGCATTTGATGAAACCCCACTAATAGATAGCAAATAGTATACAGGTAGTGCACAACACAACCTTCTCCTGCACGTCAGAAAGGTTTCCATCCACATCTGTTCAAGATCCGGGATTCCCGATCCCATCAACAAGATTCTGAATCTGCTATTATACCGAAATATGTCTGACCCCAAGTAGAGAAGCTCAAGCAACATATACTCCTATCACAATGCAAACAATCAGTCATCATCAGGCTCAGTAGAAAAGTCAGGTTCTTCGGGTTTTTGTAATTTTGGCAAATCAACATCCTTTATCTTTTGAGCTCCCCTCCTAGTATTTGCTGCAAACCTTGATGCCAATATGGTGACTCCAAGGTTAAGTTTCGTCTGAGAAGAATTGGAGCCAGCAGGGAATATTTTCTCTTCCTCCTGCCCAGTCTCATCATCCCCTTTCTCATCCAAAGTAAATGATTCTGTCATAGTCAGATTGTTTTCCATCATCCTCCTTTTGTACCGACGCCAAGCAGCCTGTATGAAGCAAGCTGCCCATGTCCTCCAATGGTGGGAGTAAAACCGGAAGGTGTGCTGTAGTTTCTTGCTATGGAGCCGTTTAAATTGGTTAGCCACAAATTTAAGATCTTCAGCACGTAGTGCAAAAGCTTCAACCTCAACTAAAGCTCTGACTGTTCTAGTAGAAGAGGGCAAGTTCATGGTGGATTTTGGTAGCAAAGCCCATGCCAGTAGTTCCTCTCCACAAAAATCTCCAGGTCTCAGCACAATTGAGTTGAAGAAACCAGTTCGACCACCATTAGTTGTTGAACTCTCTAATCTACCTCTAATAATGAAGAGCATCTCTGTCACAGGGTCACCCTCACGAACTAGATAGGTACCTTCAGTGCTCAAGGACGATACAAGACGCTCACATATTGCATCAAGCAGCTGATCATCCATTTGGGCGAAAAAGGGGACCTGCAAATGAGAGTAACTTTAATGAAACTAATTATCAGATTTAATAAAGAAATACCATATGGAAGATTGCAAACCCTTCCTTAGGTTTAAACACGTTAACATTTTGGAGTCAGATCTAATCTAATTGGGTGCAGCAACATTGTTGAGGCAACATATTGATGTTGTTTGATGGAAAATTCAGAATGGAACACATAGACACCATTAGAAGGAAGATTCTTGCAAAATGTGGTAAATGTATGCATTTTTATTCCACCTAAGAGGCAGGATCTAAGTGAGGACTATGCACAGCTCACAAGGTAGTTAACCTAGATCTTCGCAATATGAATGCCCTGCAAGAAGAAAAGTCATGCTCAAAACAGAAGAGGCTGGTTTCTAAGTAAATAATTACATGACTCTTCAAACTCAATGTGGACAATCTCCCATCAAGACTTAGTAGGAACACCTAAAACATAAGCAAGTTAACCATGATTTGAAACTCAGAAAGATATTGATTTGGGAAAGCACTGCATACACGTCGAACAAGGTCCAAGCATAAGTGACGTTGGATATCATGACTAAGATCAGCAGGTAAGCCACGCAAGATGGCTTCTTCATTAACTCCCCGTGTTGCAAGCCATTTATACTGAACAAAACGTCGAACACGATGTTTTAAATCTTCAGGGAGTTGGCGATGCCTCATCCACTCCTCAGTGTCCCTTCGCTTAAGTCTCCATTCCTCAAGTCTCACTGTGAGGGATTGCAGGTATGTCTGTATCACATAAACAAAAGTAAACTATCAGAATGTGTAAGAAAAGTAACATGACAGGAATAATTGTTTTAACTGAGGAGGACAAATAATCAGTTTAAAATTAATTTGAAAATTGAAGCATAATGCAGTATTTTGCCAGCTACTAGAAACTAGATAAGAATGCATCTTACTTCCTATTTCACAACTTCCCTGTAGGGGGAAGAAAGAAAAAGGAGATCACAACTGCCACGAGTGGACAGCTCAAGAAAGACAGTACTATGTAGTCAAGACAAAGTTTTGACAGATACAAATTAATTAGATGCATTCTACTGAACAAATTCAAACAAAAAATTCCATCATCAACACATAACTGTGAGATGATTGACAACATATATCACAACTTTATTTGAGTTAATACAAACAGAATGAATTTAATGTTACAAGGAAAATGTCAAGGATACAAACTTTCTGATACCTGCATGTTGCCAATCAAGTGGGCAAATAGAACAAGGCCCAAGATAGCAATAAGTATAGCAAATAGTGTCTCCCCAATGAATGTTGTTGTTGACAAATTCTGGCCATAGGAACTGAGATGATATGAAAACAAAAGGCATGTATCAACATTTGTAATGACAAGAACTCATTAAATGACATCTGCTTTCTTTAATTTTCATATTAGATAAACTAATTCAGTGTGCAAAGCAATTTTTCTGTAAATGATATGGAAGAAAAGTGCAAATGATCTACAATACTCTAATTAGCATTTCATGGAATAGGTATTATAAAACCATTAAATAATATGAAATGATGATTGCTGGTCATCATTTGTTTAAATTTGAAACAGCAAACAACAATGTTGATCCCACTGCATGCCCATCTACTACTTCCTAGGGGCACATAAAGATATAACCTCTCTATTTTGAATGCTGTCCATTCCAAACTGGAAGAGAGAAACATAAAATTGACCAGTAGGCATCCGATTTTATTCATTTCAGATACATATCTAAAAGAAAGAATTTCGTATATTAATCACAATTATGGTGAAGGTTTACATCTTTTCCATCAAATCTTCCAGGAATATTTATCTCATTGAACACAACTGAACCATTCAATATATTCACATTGTAGTAATAAGGTACACTTTCTGCCTCATACTGAAACCTACAATAGAATATGACCAGTTAAGATGATAACAGTTGTGCAATACAACATCACAGGCAAGATATTGAGTGCATCACTCGAGTTGGCACAATTTTTTGATGTGCTGCAAATGTTTTTGAAATCAAGTAGCTTCCAAATCTTAGTAGAACAGAAGTGTTTCCTTCTCGCGCCTCCACATGGTCACCGCATTTCTGTGTCCCTTCACAAAGGCTTAGTAAATGGCTGTTCTCATTGGCTTTTGGTTCTTTTCTCGAACAGTTTTATGGAACTGTTCAAAAGTATTGTTACCAAAACTAGAAAGGGAACAAAGGGGAAAAGGTAAATAGTGTGGAAGGAGGGAAACAATATTATCATGGGAACTTATCTCCATAACCTTCCATCACTTCAGCTGCAATTGCAAATTATTGCATATCTTCAACCATATACCAAATGTAAATTCCAATACATATGCCTCTGATTCTTTGCATTGATGGCAAGGTCATAAATTAAAGAGAGAGAGAGATAAGTTTACTCAGGGAAGAATGCAGGAGCCAAGAACTTATGCTTAGCAAGGAATTTCCAAGCCCAAATTCAACAGATGAACCACAACATTTTCCCTATGGCCTTGTGACATAGTTCACAAGCAAGATATTGTAATTTCAAAACAGTGCACTTACTAGCATCAATTGTTTTTCAACTATATTATATGGAAAAGATGAATTAAGTTAAAGATACTTACTGCTTGGCTTTAGGCCATTTGGAGGACAAGGAAGACCTCTGATGGCACCTCATTAATGATAGAGGCCTTTCTTTGAGTTGTTAAGGGGAAAAATTATTAGATTAACAACTCATATGTATCTCATGAGATAGTTTCACAAAGGAAGGATTTATCATTTTCGTATGAATCTTCACTTATGTCCTAATATCTCTCCATCTTGTAAAGGCAAAAACAGTGAAAACCCACAAAAATTTTGATGCTAACAAAGAAATAAACTTGCAATTCTACATAGTTGAAATTCCATATTAATGCAACCACCATGCAGCAAGTGCATAATTATTATATAAATGTCATTTGATTGCATGTACAGTATGTCTGAACTACACTCTCACTATATTGACAGAGTATCTAATGCAATGTGGTTAGTGAAATCCCATACCGGTACTGCATTGGCACCTAAACTATTTTTGGTAAGTGTAACAACAAAATTTACTAATCGAACAGTTTAGTTGCACTCATCAGCCACCAGGAGATTATCCAAATAAAAAATTGTATCAGTGTATTCTGTGAATAAAGTCAAAAGTAATAAGAATTGGAATAGAAGAAAATTTTTATCTATAAAATTTAATAAAATCACACCTAAGTTGCTGTAAGCCCCACCATAAGCAATAGAAATACTTCTCGAGAAAGCCCGAAGAGACAACATTTTTTTTTACTGCACTTTCAAATATGCCATATTGGAAATTTATGTCACTTCTTGGATCACAGCTCTTGAACACATCTGTAACATCCGCCCACATCTTGCGATCGTCACTGCCAAAAGTGTCACAATCTAAATAGTATAGACTGCATCTGACAGGAGCAAATTCTGTTTTGCAAATTTTCTTCCAGCATGACGTATACCTGTCAACAGAGAGCAGATACCATGCTGCCCCTACGACCTGCATGAGGAGGCATATTTTTGTGTGAAAACTGACAGAGGGGGTGAGAAAAAAATTGAAGTCACTGACAAAGAGAGCACAACAAACACACAAACCCGAGATCAGAAAAAAAGGCTAATAATAAAGCAAGTAGATAACATACATGGCTAGCTAACATGTATAGGAGAAGATTGTAGGCAGCACCCGCCCAGGCAGTCTTCGTAACCACTCCAGTTGCTTTAATAATTTGAGAACTTAATGGAAAAATCAAATATAATCTGGGAATGTACTGAAGCAGAACAATTAGTGCAAGGGCATTGTTGTTATGGTCAGTTCGAGCACTTCTTGTTGCCGGAATGATAAACCAGATAACTATCTGCAAAAAATAATTCAATGAACTGTGCTTTCATCTTTCTCATATTTAGTACCTAGTGCACCAAAGAGGAAATCACACATTTATTTCATTAATAATTTTTCCCGACGATTAAAGATGAAGTCTCCCCAATGTACTTTCAAGAACTTCTAGTGCGGTACATTAGGTGGAGTCTGCCCCAGAATAACAGCAATATTTATGAAAAACGAAAAAGACACAAGAAAACTATACAAGAAGACCATAAATATAATTGTGCTTCAATTTTAAGAAGATAGAGGGCTATATGGAATTAACCATGACACTTGAATCAAAGGCTAAAGCACTCCACTTCAAAATATCCTTGAATGGCAAAGGGATTAATTAGACCCCTAATCTTCACTAGAAATGTAAAATGTACTTAAAATCCAAATAAGAACAAAGAGAATTGAGTTATGTACAAAAAGGCATTTCATGCCTCGTATATATTTATTAAGGAAACCAAGATCCTTTTGGTCAACAAAGGATGATGTGACATAACCTTCTAAATTGTAATAGTTCCAAAACATGTTATAAGGCTCACATAATTCCTGTTTTGGTTGATTAGGGAAACAAAGAACCACAATTCAAGTACAAGCCAATGTCCATCGAGTCCACTGTGGAAATATAAGTTATTTACAATTTATTTACTCTGTTCTACAATTGAGTTCAAGTGACAGAACAATGCAAAGTAAAGTAGGCAACTAATGTTTACCATAGGATTTCAGAAGAAATATGGTGTTTTAGAACAAATACCTGAGGAAGAGGCAGTGTTGCAATGAGATCTACAAAGAAGTCAGATCTAAGATACCTCTGTGCAATCTTCTTAGGGTCCATTACAAGTTCACCCCTTCCAAACACTCGAGTTGTAGAGTTTGGTGCAACATAACCTGTTCTGAACTTTATAATTATGTGCAACAAGTAGAAAATATCAGCAATAGTCCGAAAACATGTAACAACAATTCTCAAGCTTGTATCTGTCTTTACACACGAATTGGTTGCAGGCCCTCCAACAGCAGGCAAATAAAAATACAATGGGTCAATGAAAAGTGCCACCAAGCAGGAAATAATGAAAACCCAGTTCCATTGTAACACAATCTCACTGCCAGGATCAAGAATTCTCTTGTACCATGGTGCATTGGCCTGTGGAAAAGCCTTCGTCCTTCCAATTTTTCCTATTTCAGGAAGTCTATTTCTTCCTCCCACTATCCCATTCTCCGGTTTCAGCACTGAAGAAAATGAAATCTTGTACCCAGAAGATGACTTTTCAAGGAGTGACGGGTCATTCTTTCCCCATGGAGTTTCTTTCTGCCGTTTCCCATCAGAATAAAACCTAGAAATAAACAAGTTTACCAAAGAACTCCAATTGTTCATATCAAGTATTTCCATAAAACTTTTTACTGAAAGTAGAAATGAGTTTGCATACAAAAGAACATTTTAATGATTATCCAAAAAAAAAAAAATTTTCATGATTTTAGGACTAGGATTTGTTCAATTTACTCACTATTCATTTTCAAACCTAAAATTCAAATTTATGAAAACTTTTCTCTGTTCGGTAATTGAATTAACCCTTTCCTTCTACATTTGACTCCCACAATATAGCAACATCATCTAGTATCCTTCATCATAGATAAGGGGCATTTCAACTTTAATCAGCAAGTCCATTCAAAGAGAGGAATCACCTTCACTTTTTTTTGAAAAAAAAAAAAGACTTTACATTTCAATGCGTTCCACTACCAAGAAAATTGAAAATTACAGAGATTAATTCCAGTTGAATAAAAGTTCACTTTTTCCGGCAAACAGATAATAAGAAATGTAAAAGGTTCCATCACTACTCCACTAAAAACAGCAAGAAAACATTATGCAAGAACCCTCCTGATTAACTCTTCTCCAGTCCCCCCAAGAAATAGAAACATGACCCAATTCATCCATATTAGTTATACAAAGCTCCTAATTAATTATTACCAGAATTCCAGCTTTCTTTAGTCCCTACTAAAAGTCTAAAACTTCCCATAACTTTCCCAGCTCCAAACAGCATATGTTTACAAAAGCAAAACTAACCAGCAAAGAAATGCTAAATCAGAAACAAAGCTACTAAGGGGAAAAAAAATAGCAAACTATTTACCTGACAAGCTTTTCCTTCTTCAATTCCATTGCCAATAAGAAGCAGAAGAAAAAGCAGCAACTTTAAATCTGATCTTCAAAACCCACAAAACAAAACCCTAAACAAACATGACCCAAATGACAAAAGATGAGCTTTAATACATCAACTTTCTTTCCTTGAATCTGAGCTTGTTGAAACTGCAAGGAAAAGCGACGTTATGGGTCGCCGAGAAAACAAATAGATTTGTAAATCTTATTCGTGT
This sequence comes from Theobroma cacao, assembly GCF_000208745.1. Lineage (NCBI taxonomy): Eukaryota > Viridiplantae > Streptophyta > Magnoliopsida > Malvales > Malvaceae > Theobroma > Theobroma cacao. The sequence goes on along the minus strand of NC_030858.1, from coordinate 10,543,567 downwards.
CTTTCATGGGATGACAAATTGGCAAAGTCACGAGTTCTTGCTTTTAGTTAGTTTCTGTAACATCTTCGCTAACTTGTTTAATATTTTACTGCCAGATTTTGGACCGGACAGGAGGAAGAACGTAAGTCAATCCAAGTTGACTGGAAAATAGCCAAAAGCGAAAGTAAAGTCAGGAATTAACCCATTTTGAGACTGTTTTTCTTCTTAATAATGTTTTCATTATCACATGAAAGAGAAAACTTTGGTTTTTCTACCTAATCTTTTGCAAATTTTTCTTTGCTTGTGGTTGAAATAAGAATGTTGAACGACTTTTTAAACGAAAATATTCATAATTCGCATGCATTTTATAAAGTTCAATTGAATTTTCTGCCTTGGTTGCGAAATTTATGTCTGATCTTAGAATAAAATTGGTCTTCTTTGTACCAAAAAGAAAATTTGTAAATGGTCTTGTTTAGTTTTTGTTTTGTCCTTGTTGAATCCCAAAATGAATGAGCATTTCATAAAAGTTAAAATTTAATTAATACTTATTGATCATAGTAAGTGCTATTTTTAATTGGTACAAGATTTAAAAAATTTAAAATAATTTTATATTTTTTTATAACATTGAATCAAGTCATTGATTAATTAATATTAATTAAAATTTTACTTGTCATTTTATATCAAATAGCATACTGACATGATAATACGGTGACGTATTTTCACTTTCTACGTCACTGCTGCATAACATAAAAAAATAACAAGTAGCGCTTTAACTTGATAATTAATCAACTATCAATTATAAAAAATTATTTGATTTAAAATAAAAATATATAAATTTAATTGAATACAATAAAAAATTTTATTAAATTTTTTTAAAAATAATTTAAAATTTTTTTTGAAGTATTCTATGTTCTTAATTAAGATAGCAAATCATAAAATAAATAAGTGTTTAACTCAATAGCACAAATACGTAACGTTTAAAAATTAAATTTGAATTGTTAACTTCTTAATAAAATTTAAATTAATCCTTAAAATGAACAATCAACAGTTGTTTCATACACAATGAGGAACTGGTTGCAAGCATATTCCTAGAGGTTGCACTATCTACGTTGCATTGCAAAATTTGTTTTGCAATAAAGGAAAAATAATATTATCGGTTGCCCTAAACTTATGTACTACAAATTCTGAGTAAACATTAAATTGATTTGATTGAAGCACCTAACCATGCCAAATGTATTTTAAAAATAGTTACTTCAACATAAAATGACAAAAGTGTTGAAAAGTAATCAAACATGACAGAAATGCATAAAATAAATCCACGTCAGCCAATTTTATGATGGGACTTTGAATAGGCAAAATTAGGGCCATGCCTATTCAACTATGTTTTCAGTATATAAGATTGAATTGATCTTATTACACACGTTTATTCTTGTTTGAACTCTACATAAAAAGATTAAGTGGAAATGCTAAAATACAAATGTTGATTTGATACTTAAAAAGTATCGTCGTATTACTAACAAAATTATTTGCTTTTATAAAGTAAGCATATGAAGAAATTGAAAATGATAAAGTTAAAGAGGGGAAGGTTGGGCTGAAGGGCAGATACAGCTTCTTTGAACTTGGGTTTAGTAGGTTGAGTTAGCTTTGGGCCCAAATTGTTGATCGCATTGTTAATAAACAAATGCAAAACCCTACAACTCAGTGGAAAATAATTGTTTAGAAATGATATTAGTGAATCAGTAATGATCAACTTTATCGATTAGCATCATCAACACTTCACTGCAATCTTTGTTTTCTCTTTAATGCTTTTGATAAAAGTTGAAGCAGACCATGAAACCTCAATCATCTTTTTCTTTCCTCTTCAATGCTTTACTTTTCTCTTCTTTTTAAGACCAATACCAGCCAGCCTCCAAGGAAAGACTGATCCATTTGATTCCACCTACTGGTTCCAGAAAATATGATCCAATCTCCACAGTTCACTTTGATGAATTACCCCATAGATCCTTTACAAACTCGGGAAGAATTTGGCAGCGTATATATATCTGAATCTTTACTTCACAACATGTACCTCATACCTCCATTTTAAGGTTTCTATCTAATTCCATCTTTAACCATGCAATTGCACTTGAGGTTGCCACAGCTGAATAACAACATGCTTCACTCTTAACAGCCTATGTTTCTGTGTTTAGAATTTCTCCAACCCCAACTACACTACTTATTCCTGCAAAAGAAAAACACGCTTAACTCTCCAGGTTTACTATCTCATTTTCATGTTGCAGGGTTGTAATCTGCTGCGTTTGCCTGTGCAGGGAAAGGGTATCCATTCCTTGAACTTAAGTCTTTGCATTCTCATTGCAACAAGATTGAAAGTTCAACAAATCAGAACGTCTGGACTGGACTCAGCAATAAGGCAAATGGCATATGCTACAACATTATTCATTCACCTCCAATGTATATCTCTTGTTCTATATATATATATATGTATTGTCCCATAAAAGGGAGAATATTTAAGTTTGATCCTTATTCTATCTTTGTCTATTGACGGGTATCAGTAGTTTATTAAATTTATTTCTCAAAAAATCATCATAAAATATCGTTTCCCCAGTATTTGGCTAAGGTTGTTTACAATATGCTAAAGATGATGCCAAAGGATCAGTTGGGAAGTCCCACCAAGAAAGGTTTGAAAGAATATCGTGAACCTGCTAAGATAAATATTATCCCACAGATGATTCTCAGGCATAAACTCCATTCTTCTTTGCAATGCTTAATGACACATGTTCTTTGTTTAGCTTTCTAGCTAATGTCAGAGTTAGGATATGCATCACTGAGGAGATTATTATGCCATATGTATATATAGGTATATGAAGGCTCAATATTTTATGCAATCCCTGTTGAAGGATAGAAACCTAGTATGACCGGTATATGAGGATCAAATTAAAGATCATTCCTACTCTGCCTTTAAGATTGACTTAGCAACATTAGGTTAGGCTGCTTGAAATAAAACCATGGTTGCCGACCTAATTAGTTTGAATCTTTAAGTCAAAATTTTGGAACCTGGGTTTTATACAATACTTTTATAAATAAAAAAAATAAATGGCAGTTCATTTCTCCAAACTCTAGGATTAATCTTTTCTAAATGAGACTTGAACACCCTCTTAAATTCACACACAATATTCTTAATATGAATCAATTAATTTAAGGAAGTCCAAAATGTTGAAACCTGTTCCAATGGACTATTCCCAGTCACATTGTCTGTAATTAGGAGGCTGGACTGCAAATTCAAGATACTTGGACAAGTTTGAACATATTTGAAGCTAACCAACATGTACAATGGAAAGAGAGATGGAATGCTCTTCATTCTGATACAATTGACGGTGATAAAAAAGGGGATAATGGGAAATGTACAAAGAATGCAAATTCTTAGACAGGTTAAGAAGTTTGCTTGATAGTATTATAAAAGAACATGAACCAGCGGTGTAGCAGGTCCAAGTAATGGAATCTGTTAAAAGTATCCCCTGTACAAGGCTTCCTATATCATTAGGCCTAATGAAAATTCTACCCACTGAAAATAAATCCTGATGTAAACATTGTTCCTTTTCTTTCTTTTTTTGTAGGTTTTTTCTACAGTCAATTTGGCTGTACCGATGCTTCTGCAATCCCTCGAAGCAATCCAATGACTTCAACAATATCATCAACATAGTATTTTGCCATACTTGGTTTTTGACCAACAGTGCAAGCAAATATCTCTGCTATGGTCGGCAAGGTTGGGTTGGCGGATGACCTCGCAATGCTCTCAAACATATCTTCATCTGAACGATCATCTCCTATGCACAGCAGAAAATCTGGTGATTTGCCCCTACCTCTCATGGTTGAGATAAGATTTTCCACAACAATGCCTTTGCTCAGTCCCTGCAGTTCACAAGAAAACCCTTCAATATAGTTCACTAGAAACAACAAGCCAATGAAGTAATACATTTTTGAAGACTTTTCCAAGTTCATAATTCTAATTCTCAATTATTGAACAAAATCTTGAAAATTTTTGAACATGCTCTTTTAACCACAGTATAAGCTTCTGGAAACGCTTTGTACCTGAGGCTTCACCTCGACTATTTGTTGCCCCCTTTTAACAACAACAGGCTCATTGGCTAGGACATTCTCCAAGTGATCATGGAGCTCTTTAGCTTGGAATAAACCAAAATCAGGGTCAGCATCTTGATGGTGCCAGACGAGTGCAGTTTCTTTATTCTCTATGGACGAGCCATCAGTTGCCTCCATGTAAAGTTGCATTATAGGTTCAACAACCTCTTTCCAACTCAAATCCATTGAGCGGTTGGTTTCCCATGGAGAATCCCTAGTCCATCTACCAAGAGGAGGAAAATATATTTCATAAGGAACAGATATGACACATATCTAAGTATTAGATGAACACAACTTTAAAACATTACCTTGTAAAGTATCCATGCTCAGCTGCAATACCCAATTTCTCACATGAAGAAAACCACTTGCTCAGGGTATCCCGATCTCTGCCACTCACAATGAAAACAATGTTTTTGGGGTCGTCGCATAAGCGATTCAAGACTGAAATAACTTCATGACTAGGCCCCTTGTTCACAGAAGTCGGGGGCATCATAGTGCCATCGTAGTCCAAAAGGATCAACCGGCTATTTGTTCTCTTGTAGGCAGAGTTGAGGGTATCCCCTAACAGCTTCCTGAAGTTAGGCTCCAACGCAACAAGCCTGAATGCTAAACCAAGTCCAATTCTCCAATACCTCTTGTAATAATGATCTTTACAAGCTCTTTCAAGGTCCTGAATGAAACTCCGAGCCCAATAAGCGACATCGTGAGAGCTAATATACTTGTAATGTTTCTCATGGCGCATTTGTTTCTCTGTCTCTGGCAAATCAATGGCTGAGTACATGGCACTAGCCATTTCACTAGTGTTCCATGGATTAACACGAATTGCCCCACTAAGAGACGGTGAGCAGCCAATGAATTCAGAGACAAGGATAACACTGTTCTTGGGAGGTGAATTTTCATCAACTCCCAATGCCTTATCTAAAACAGGGCAGCCCTGTTTACAAGCTGTATACTTGTAAGGCACCAAATTCATCCCATCTCTCACAGGAGTCACCACACAACATTCAGCAATTGCATAATATGCAAACTTCTCTTGGGTAGTGACTGGTCCCTTGATGAAAACAATTGGCTCATACCCCGGTTGGCCGTATTTATTATTAACCTCCTTTGCTATACGATTGGCCTCATCCAGAACTTCTTGCACATCCTGGCCTGAACTCCTTGCTGGGTTTGTAATCTGAACTAAAACCACTTTCCCCCTCAATTCCTGATTGGTTTCCAAAAGCTCCCCCATGGCTGAAAATTTCTGAGTAATACCCTTAAACAAATCCAAATCATCCACACCCACCATCATGATTTTACCCTCATATTTCTCCTTCAATTCCTTTGCCTTCTTAACCGTGCTGTCCTCAGACATAACAGATTCAAGCTGCCCCATATGAATCCCAGCAGGCAAAATCTTAATAGTCACAGTCCTACCATAATATTCTAGTGCAATGTAACCCCTGTTAGACTCGGAATGTAAACCCAAAATCCTTCTACAAGAAGACAAGAAATGCCTTGCATAATCAAAAGTATGGAATCCAATCAAATCACAATTCAACAAAGCTCTAAGAATGTCATCTCTAACAGGTAAAGCTTTATAGATATCAGATGAAGGAAAAGGACTATGTAAAAAAAAACCAAGTTTCACCCTATGAGACCTTCTCCTTAAAAAAGTAGGTAAAGCCATAAGATGATAATCATGCACCCAAACATGATCTTCATCTTCATCATCTCTATCAGTCACTTCCAAAACTTTATCCGCAAATATTTTATTAGCAGACACGTAAGCCTGCCACTGTGAACGATCGAAACGCACCCCATCGCTCCCAGTCCTGGGCATCATGTAATGAAACAAAGGCCAGAGATAGTGTTTACAAAAACCATGATAAAACTTGTTCTGCATATCCACAGGCAAAAATATCGTTTCACAACTAAACTTTTCGCGCAAAACGTGAGCCACCTCGTCCTGATCAGCCACATCTATATCTGCTTTTAAAGTTCCAACGTATCTCACCTCTGTGTCAGGAGGGACAGCGTCTTTCAGCAGAGCAAGGAGATCGTTCTCGTCAAATTCGAAGCGCCATTCATTGGAGAACAAGTCCCTGGACGCTCGTAAAGGCAACTGGTTGGAAACGATGATAACCCTTTTCAGAGACTTGGTTTGTTGATCTTCTTCGAATTCAGAGATGACTCCTGGAACCTTCATGACTCGAGGGATCCGTTTCATTATTCCGAAATCATCGGTAGACAACAAGTTTAATTGGTCTAAACAATAACTCGAAACCATGTTTCAAAAAGGATCAAGCAAGAAAAACAAGACTTTGTATATGAACGTAAATATATCGAGCATAAAAAGAATCAAAGAAGAAACAAAAGGGTATTCAAAAAATCAATGAAGAAGAAGAAAACTTTAATTTCTTTTTCTTGTGTTGTTTTTCTACATATATATATATATATATACATATATATATATATATATATATTTCTTAATTTTCGTTTTTTTTTCGGGTAGGTCTTCTNTCTACATATATATATATATATATACATATATATATATATATATATATTTCTAATTCTTTTTTTTTTCGGGAGGCTTCTGCTTAGGGTTATGTTAGGGGAAACTATAGAAGAGCACTGCAAAGAAAAATGAATCTAGCAGTGATCGAGATCAAAGATATTGATACACATTCCATAGAGGAAGAAAAGAAGGGAGAAATAGCTCTTAAGAAGGAAAGAAGCAGGCAGAGGATAAGAACGAAAGACCGCGAGAAAGAGGAGAAATAATATATGTGAGTACGTAAAGGCAGTGTACTGGACGGTTCTGATTGGATGAGTCCACACCAATATCAAATGAGGTTCGGAGCATGGGATTCTGTTCGAACTGTAACCGACTCCTTCTGTTCTGTCTGATCCACTGGTTACTTGTATTTTACTACTGTTATCCTTGCCGTTTAATGTTAATTTTAATTTTAGAGTTACAAAAATAAAAACAATAAATGAGAGATTGGATAAGTTTGGAAAAAAAAAGCTGTTAGGAATTTAAGTTAGCACTGTGTTATCTTTTGAGCATGTTTAATGTGATTGAGATTAGGCTTATCCAATTGTGTAATTGAACGTTTAATCATTGACATTAGCTGCTAACATATTTTTGTTATGTTAGAGATTGTGCTAATGATAGTTTATGTAAAGAACATGAATTTATTTTTTTTAAAAAAAGAAAATAATTAGTCTTTTTGACTTAAAGATTAACATGACCCTTTACGACGGTATTATTATGCATTATAAATAAGAAAAGTCTTAACACTTTTATTCTGTCATTAATTACTAAAAAATCACGTTGCTGATTGTTTGGAAATGAAAATTTTTGTATTGATTGCAATTTTATCTCTATAAAAAATAATAAAAGATAATTGATTGAAATAATTAAATGACACAATTGATTCAAAACAGTAAAAAAATCACACGTCAAAGAAAATAAAAAAACGTGTCGAAAATCCTCTACAGATTTACTCGGTCAGGAATTTTTCTCTTTCAACTCTCGACGCCTATCCATCAGACTCTCTCTCTCTCTCTCTTTCAAAAGACTTTTCTTTTCCTTTTTATTTCTTTATTTTATTCAAATATTTATTTTGACAGAAAAACACCAACACAATTTTTTTTCAATTTCCCGAAATAATTTTAAAGGGGTTCTAGAAAATGCCACCTGGAGTTATTACAGAGGAAACATGGCGTGTTCGGCTGGTTCAACAAAGCCAAAGTCACGGACGTGTCTTTGACTGATTACGTGGCTGATTCGCGTATCAGTGGAACAATCGTTGCCAGCCTCCTACAGGTTGACACGTCACCCACCAACTTAGCCATTTTGTTATTTCTTTTTATGATTTCCATGCATACAAGTGCCAAAAGTTGTGCCACGTCATCTTCATGACTCAACCTCCCCTAGCTGCTTTTTTTCATTTGTTTTTTCAGTTTTTCTCTTGTTGCTGGAAAAATATTTTTATTATTATGAAATACAAACGGAAACAACAACTATTAGGAAAAAAATATTAATAAAATAAAAAAAAATCTCATTCAAATATGTATTTACAAATGAAAAGAGCGACGTGGCCAATAACTCTTTAAATCTTGATTTTAATCTAATTTATGCATAATCAAATTTAAAAATTTAAATCAAATTACACTTCTTGTATTTGACTTGTTACACTGTATAACTTGATATGAACTTTTTTTTATTATAAAATAATAGACATTCACATATATATTCATAACATGTCCATTGTATTAAATTATGGCTTGTGAAAATCTTATTAAAAAAATCTCATTGAAAAAACTCCTAAGTGAAAGAAATAGATTACATAATTCTTTTCAAAAATATGTGTTTGAAATATTGCCTCGTTAAAACTTTACCAAAAAAAACCATATAGGAAAAACTTTAATGAAGAAAAAGAGTATAGTATGTATTTTACTCTTCCTAATGACTGCATTATTTAAAATCTTTAAAATGACGCATTTCAATCTTTTGTGCAAACTTTTAAAACGTTGCAGTAGGAATGACTTTGGTGAATAAATCTATTAGATTGTCACTTGAACAAATTTGTTGAACATTAATATTACCTTTTTCTTGAAAATCATGAGTAAAAAAGAACTTTCATGAAATATGTTTTATCATATGGCCTTTAATGTATCTTCCTTTTAATTGAGTTATGCAAGCGATATTATTCTTATACAATGTTATTGGAATTTCTTTCTTGATTGACAAGTCATACGTTTCTCAAATATGTTGAGTTATAAATCTTAACCAGACACATTCATGACTTGTTTCATGAATTGTTAAAATTCCTGCATAGTTAGAAGAAGTAGTAACTATAGTTTATTTTACAAAACACTATGAAAATAGTCATACCTCCACATATGAAAAAATAACCTGTTTGGGACATAGCATTGTATAGATAAGATAAATATCATATACCTGCATAACCATTTACATTTGATTTTGATACATTTGACTAATATAAGCACATGTCCATTATTCATCAGAGATATTGAAGTATATATTTAATTTCATTCTAATGTTTTTGAGTTGGAGAAAAATTATATTTTGCTAATAAATTTACAGTAAACGATATATCAAGTCATGTATTACTAACAAGATATATTAGTACATTAATTGCACTAAAATATGGTACTTTGAGACTAAAAAGTTCTTCATCATCCTCACGAGGTCATAAATGTTTTTTTTTTTTACATTTAGTGATCTTATAATCATTGGTAAACTTAATGGATGTGCTTTATTTGTATAAAATCATTTTACTACTTTCGCAATATAATTTGATTGATTGATAAAAATTCTATTTATCAAATGTTCAATTTGAAGACCCAAACAAAACTTTGTTTTTCCAAAGTCTTCTATCTCAAATTCTTTTTTTAAGTAATCCACGGCTTTTGATAACTCTTCGAGATTTCAACAATATTGAAGTCATCAATATAAATAACAATTATGAAAAATTCATATCCAAATCTATTTAATTATAAATAAAGATTCGTATCCAACATATATTCCTAACATCATTTGAAGACCTATCATTGGGTGTTGAGGTGGAGCAATTGAGACATATACTGCACATATAAAAATTCTTAAATAAAAAATATTTTGTTCTTAACCATAAACCAATTATGTATGAGAGAATTTATGATAACTCGTTGGCTCGATGCGTAGAAGTGTTGCTGCATGCATAATGACATGCATTCCAAGCAAAAATGAAGAGTTTAGTTTTTATAAATAATGGCTTTACAATTAGTTGAAAGTGTTTAATTAATGATTCTGCTAAACCGTCTTTTGCATAAACATGAGCAATAGGCTATTCAACAGTTATTCCAACTAATATGCAATATTCATTAAAAGTTTTCGATGTAAATTCACCAACATTGTCAAGACAAATAGTTTTGATTGCATAATCATGAAAATATTCTTGTAAACAAATGATTTAGGTGAGTAATCTTGTAAATGCCAAAGTAGATAATAGACACATATATGACCATCTAGTTGATGCATTAATTAAAATTATAAAATATCTAAATGGTCCACATAGTGAATGTATAAGTTCATATATATCACCTTGAATATGTTTTAAAAATGTAAGAGATTTGGTCCCAACTTTAACTAGTGATAGTCTTATAATTAAGTTACCTTGAGAGTAAGTAATACATGAGAATTCGTTAAATTGAAAAACCTTCTAGTTTTTTAATAGATGGTCACATGAATTTTCAATAATTTTTTTGTATCATTATTGATTAGGGATAGTCCAATTGGTCTGTTAAACATTAAAATTATTAGTAAATTTTTAGTTTATTATAGTATGAGTTTAAATCATTCTAATATTTGTGTAGTACAATCTAGAGAACAAAACGGGTAATTTTCACAACACAAATTCCTTACTCGAGATAATAGATATAATATAGAGGTATTAAGTGTCTCTTTCATTCATGATTTCAATATAATGTCTATTTAGACGAATATCTTAAAAACTTAATAAATTTATTTGAGATTTAGTTGAAAATAATGCATCCTCTATTATGAACATTGTTTGTCTAGATAGTAAAATATTAATTCTTCCGAAACCTTCAATTAATCTTGTACTACCAGATAAGTATTAATATTTGTCTTCAATAAGATAAAATATATAGTAAGAAACTTACAACTTAACATAAGAGAATATTAAATATAGAATTAAAACACATAATAAGAATATATCATTTAAATATAATAAGAACATATAAAAGTATCTTCATAATAGTTATATACTAAAACATACCAACAAATTATTTAAGTTTTTTTTTTGGATATTTACATCACCAATCAGATGATCAGTTTCTCCTTCAGGGTGGACAAGAAAATCAACAATATCCAAATGTGTTATATCAACTTGACTATGGTTAAAATTATCTTGAACAAAATTTTTTTTGATATGTATTTTTTTTTAGCTTTTAATGATGTTTGATATAGTTCAATAAGATATTTCGATGTACAATAAGTACGTGACTAATAGCTTTTCATGCTATATTGATAATAGATATTTTTTATATTCCTTTTATTCTGTTTACTTTTGTCTTTTTCTTATATTTCTTCACTATTTATTCACTTCTGGTGGGTAGATGCATCTGTCAATTTTTGATGATTAAATGTATTATTATTATTAAAATAGTGATTAATATAATTGCTACAATTGCAACTATTATACCAATTACATCCATGACCATAATTATTAAATAATGTCGCGTTTACTTCAGGCCATGGATGAGATATATGATTTTGCATTAGTAATTCGTTATTCTTGCTTAGCCATAAAAAGACATTAAATCTAAAACAAGTCATATTTTCATATTACCTAAAGTATAATAGTTTTCACTTGTTATAAAATAGATATCATACGGCATTAATTTCATATGTTCAATTCAAGATGTATTGTGCAAAATCTCATAGTATTAATGATAGATTTACATATATTGAGTATAATTATACTTGAAATTCAAAGTAAAGAAATAATGTATTGATCAAATCATATTCTAATAGCAGAATAAAGAGATCATACATAATTATATATATTTGTATGCTCAATCCAATTTAATAAATCAAGGGTTGAAATATGATGTATACTATATAATAGCAAATTTACATTCCGATTTAATAAATTAAGAGACAAAATATAATATATACATATATATATATATATTATATGATAGTAAATTCACATTAAGGTTATTTTTAGGGAGCGAAAACACCAGAGAGATATCAAGTCATTTGCTTGATTTGATAAAACTAAAAGTTAAAGAGCAACCATTGAAATCTTTTTTGAAGGCAAAAATTGAGAGATTAGAGGATCGTACTGATAACGTGTTAAAAAATATAAATTGAAAAAACAATTATAAGAAAAAAGTATTAATAAAGTAAAAAAAAAATCTTATTCAAGTGTATATTAACAAATGAAGCAAGTGAATTTTCTTTCAAGTTTAATTTGAAATTTTAATGAATTTTATCAAAGCTAATTTAAACAAAGGTCAACATATGTTGAATTTAGATATTTAAAATTTAAGTTATGCTATGTTATTTATAGATTTAACTTGCCGTAAAATTTTAAGTAAGAATAACAATCTTACTTATTAGCAAAAGATAAAAATTATGTTAACTTTTTTAAATTACAAGATGTACTATATCAATTGGATTTTGACCAAGGTTTAAGCAGGGTTAAAGAAAAGATGAAGCAAACAATTCCCCTTTATGAAGACATATATCCATCAATAACACCCCTGATGACTTAGCAACAATAATTCATAAAATCATACCAAAGAAACCTTAACATGTGAATTAAAAGAGATTAATCTTAAAATGTAAAAACTAAACATTGAAATGAGGCTCGGCATCGAATACGACCAGAACCAACTATACATTACCAATCAAAGATGACGTGGAGAGGTCCTAATGGTCAACGTGGCGACCTGATGATTCAACTGCCCAAGTCTTTGTCAGAAATTTATGTGTCTAAGGTTAAGGTTTGGTCTTCCTTTCTTTTCTTTTTTTCTTTTTAATTTTAATTTCATTAATTTAAAATTTGTAAGTTTCGGTTGGGACGCAGAAATTGATATTGGATAGCTCAGAGGTGCGGTGGATAAAATAGTTAGCAAAAAGGAAACTGATGCTTATAAGTGGGGCCTCGGTTTCAAGCCACGTGGGTTGAAAAGCATGTGGACCCCACTTTATCTACAAAAGCAGCTCGCTGGGATTTTCAGCCTAAATAAAAAGTAAAAACCACATTTTTTAAAATTAAAATAAAAATAATAAAGAAAGGAAAATCTGTAGGTAAGCGACTAGGCGGCACCTTGTTTTAAATGTCTGAGAAGTCGGGTGTATGTTGATTCGGTGAGGTGAGGGACCCAACTCAGGACTAGCGAGTGTTTGGCTTGTATTACGCTTGGAGTCCACTTTTTTATATTAATAAATTATAGAATTATAGAATTATTGAATTATAGAATTATGCATTGTAACATATTTGATTATAATCTATATTTAAAATCTAAATATATTTCAAATCTTTATTATTTACAACAAAAAATGTTAAGTTATATAAAATTATTATGAAATCAAACTTAATTTATTTAAATTATTTTTTATTATAGTTATTAAATCGAAATATGTATTGGGTGCTAAATTTTATTTCTAAATATCAAATATCATATCTTATCATATAATATCATAACAAATTTTAAAAATTAATCATAAATGGGATGTATTCATGTAAACAAACTAAAGAAAAAATTTCCTAAAATATTATATTTATTAATAAGATTGAGCATTATATGACATAAATTGAACAAATAGTTGTTTTTAAATTTAAACTGTCAATTAAATTAAATTTTATTATATTTATTACATTTAAGTGATGTTTGGTGTTTTACAATACAATGTGATTATAGTTAATTTAATTACAATTAATATGATTGCAGGGAAAATAAAATTATAGTGTTTAGTTTATAAGCAAAGTAATGATTAAAATACAAAGAAGATAACATTACAGGGTTTCGTTTATAAATACTTTGTTCGGAATATAATGTTAATTTTTAAAATTACTCCTATTTATTAAAATGTAAGTTTAATATATTTATATTTTATTTGGTTAATTTTTATATAATATCACATGTTAAATATATTTTTAATATCATATATTTTATTGTTATTTTTTATTATAATCTTATATATTTTATTTTCATTTAATTCTTAATATAATTTTTTATATTATATATTTTTAATTAATTTTTTTAAAAAATAATATTTTATTGACAGTTACCAACTCACCATGACTATTAAGAATAATAAAAAAACATCTTTCGAAATTTATATTAAAGAAAACAAACTTTAACATTGCAAAATTCTTTTAATAAAGTAATAAAATTGAAAAGTAAAAATATCTTTAAAAATATTATAGAGTGCAATGCAATCGATTGCATTAGTTTTAGGTTGCAATCACATTACATCCATTGACTTTAATGTGATTGCATTGCAATCTTACATTGCAGTGACTTTTTGTTAAACAAATACTGTAATATAATTTAATTAGACATATTACAGGGAAATGTATTCCCACTTCCCTCATACCAAACGCTATTTTAAAAAAAGTTAGATTATATTTTCTTTCTCTTTTTTCTTCAAAGAAAGAGTTTACTTTTTTATTATATACTATACATTTTCAATTGGTATGTTGTAAATTAGGAATTTTACACTACACCACCATAAATAGTAGTATATATATATATATATATATATATATATATATATATATATATATATATAAATTGAAAGGAATCCAACCCTTATATCATGAAAGTTAATATTTATTTATTTGATAAGTTAGAAAGAGTTGCAACTTCCCAGGTCAAATATCTGATTTTAAATTCACATAACTGTAATTAAAATAATGAAATTATAGATTTTGAATATTCAATTTTCTATCAAAAATCATTGGAATCTGCCCTTTAGCATAAACAGTTTATGTTACTTATAAATACCATCATATAAAGGGGAAGGTAGAGACGAGTGTTGAAGTATCCATTGGCATATTTTATTTTCTATTTCCTCGATTGAGTACTTATTCACAATTTTTTTAACATTTTGTAAATGATTTTATTATTATTATGATTATTATTTTGTAACAGCTCTTTTATACATAAGCGTTTATAAAGATCTATATAATTGTTGAATGGTAGGTTTGTTTTATAAATAACAAATGAATTATTTTGCTTCTACCATAAGCAAAATAAATGCATTTATAACAAAATGAATTATTCTCAGAATCAAATTCTTTGCATTAAATTCTTAATTAAATTTCTAAAGTATGAGATTTCTATTGTTTGCATTTAATTTCTAAAAAATTCCATTTAATATTGTTATAATTTTCTAAGTCATAGTATTTACACTAATTAAAGAATTGAAGTTTTGAAGTCTTATAAATTATTATTCAATTGATTCTTTTTTTTTCAAAAAATATAATTTTTTTTCCTTACGTATTACTAGCATTAATTTTGATATTTTAGCCAATCTACCTCTCACCCACTACTTTGATGCTGCAAAATTAAATTGAATGCAACGGTTGTGAGACCAATGAAATACCCTTTTTCAAAAAAATAAAATAAAATGAATGCATATACATGCACTTTATTTCCCCATAATATTACTCATTGATGTTTGAAAATTTTTAGAATATGTTGAAAAATTGGTCTTTTTACGCAAAATTCCATATAGACTTATCTATTTTATATATATATATATATTTGAAAATCAAAAGCTTATTAAAAAAAACATTTGAAAATCAAAATATAACTGTGTCAAGAGTGTCTATTATGTATATATTTTTAAAGAAGTGCCTATTTGTGTGTATAGTATACATAAACATAAGTCATGCGTTGCACGGGTTAAAAACGAATTTCAATATAAAAGTAAAAAAATTAATATTCACTCAACACTGATTTACCATAACAAATCAAAATAAAAGTTGCACCTATAAAACTTAGTTAGGACTTAGCGGGTTTGTAAGAGCTAAAGCATCGGCTAACCTACGGATACAATAATTTTTTTACTTCAACAAATCATTATCAAACTTTAATAAAATGCCAAATATAAAAACTCCAAAATAGTTGTAATTCCAATCTAAAAGTCAAAAAAATTAATACTCCCAGCCCTAATTTACTGTAAAAGTTAATATAAAAATTACACTTATAAGAATCAAGTCCCAATGGGTGTATAATAATAAAGATAAAGAAGCATAACCCATACAAATGTCAAATCTAAACTAAACCTAATATAATTAATATTAGTCCACCAAAAAAACCAACAAAATGTCAAATTTTAAACACAATTTGAGACCAAAAAAATTGTCAAAGTGTCAACCTACAAAATAACAAGCATTATCCTAAAACATCACTTGAGTTAGTTTTAATATATAATTAAACATAGATAGATATTTATTGTTATAAAATTAAGATAATTATAAATTAAAAATGTGATAAAATTGTCCCTAAAGGGGTATTGGATGCCACATACACATAGTGAGTAAATAAACTGCCACGTGTCAACCAACAACACCCTTGGGACCGTTTTTGTATATATAGTTTTATAGATTTTAAAATAGTATTTAATTTTATGGTACGTTGTGTTAAATTTTAAAAGAGATACCTAATCCAAGCATCAACTAGCTATTATTAGATATATTAATATCATGTTTATCCGTTTAGAACATTTTAAAGGAGACAATGAAAATAACACCATTTATGGTGCTAGGTGATACCTTGTAAAATTTTAAGACGAGCATTTATCCTCACTATATTATCCAATATCTTAAATTTAATTGATGTAAAATTTAGGGTTTGGTATTACTTTCACATATATATTATAATAAAAATAATTATTTGTGATTTATATTTGACATAATGTTGGTTATAAATTTATATTTACAAGAAAAACTCCAATGAGGTTTTTAAGCGAAATTCATGAAGGTTTTATTCTAAACAATTAATTAAAACAATTTTATATTTCAACTAATAAATATTAAATAAGATCCATATTTCCTTCTGTATGAGGTAATGAAGCATGCGACCTAAAATGATAAGTTAATTAAAGTAACCAATTACAGGTTTGCGGCACCGGCATGCAACTGATATGGGCAAGTTTAAGGTATGCTTCGGTTGCTTTATTAGTATTATATTGAAGAATAAAATGTCAATTATAATTAGGATCGAGATATCTTGTTAAAGATAAACAGTTGTAAGCTATAATTGAATATATAGAAAAAAACCATGAACGTGGATGTCACATGCCCGTTAACCTTGGATCTCAACTCATTGTTGTATACGCATCAATCTTGGACAGAATTTTTGCTGTGCAAAACGGCATTAAAATATAAAACCACACCAAACCCATTGGCCTCAAGCATGCTAATCTTGTTCCAAACTTTTCTAGTTTAATGAATTTTCCACCAAGTTGAAGCCTTGTGGTTGGCCAGCCAAACTATGTCCCTTTCCACACCGACTAGAAAAGTTTGTTATGGGAATTCTAATACGGTATTAATTGCTTTGATAATCCAAATGCCTTTTGGCCTTTGTGAATGGCTTGAAATTACAAGGAATATTTCATTGAATAAGATTAGTCCAATGCCGTCTCCATCCTCATTCCATGTTCAATTGGTTTTATTCCAAAGAATATTATTCATTTTTTTGTCCATTCTTTTACTTTTTTCTTTCTCAACTGTTATTATAATAATTTTTTTATCAAATATCAAAATCATAATTTCACTATAATTTGAATACTAAATATATGATTAACCCAAAATAAAAGTCTTAAATACCGACTTGGAAGTATCAGATGCAAATTGGAGAAAGCTTGAATAGCTAATTAGTTATGATCGTTCAATGAATGTTAAAAAGGGGAAATTGTTTCCAGTTCTCTTTGGGTTCCGTTGACTAACTTCGTTTACTTTCGTCACATATCGCAAATCAATGTTTCAAGAAGAAACTCCCTAATTGGGTAGGAAGGTGGGGAAAAAGCAGAGCGAAAAAAGGCTAAACAAATGCGATATGTTTTTGTGCGTTCAAACCCAGTGTTGTCTGCTGCACTACACTTTTTAAGGTCTTCTCATCTTTTGCTTTGTCATTGGTTTTGATCGTTTCTTGGAATTTTCTCACCAAAATTATTTTAATTTCTATAGTCACCAAAATGTAGTTGATTTGATATTTTATTTTTTTTCAACATTAATTTACAATTGCCTCAGTTTAAGTGCCGTCAAGTATCGAATATTCAAGTTTGTTTCAATTGTATGTTATTTATAATTGTAATTTTATTAATACATATAATTTCAAAACAAATTAGAAAAGAACAGCATTTGAACTTGCACATGTTAAGCACATAAAATTAATAACGTTGTTCAACTTATTAAATCGGCATCATGTGATTGTTACGGCAAACAGTTTCATAAAGAGGAGGAAGAAAAAAAATGAAACACGAATGGTTTTCAATGTAACGAGATTGAGTTGTACAAGTTCAGTCTTGACTTTTTAGGGATGTGACAGGTTGTGCCAAAGTTATATCTCCGTAAATCGAGATTGCTAAAGAAGACAGCTAAAAGATAACAATAAGCTTTGAAAAGGAGTTTATCCCCAACTAAAAGGGGCAACCAATGAAAGTGATTCTTAAATTACTCAGCTCTATTTAATTCCTCAACTATAGTCCATAGTCGGCAAACCAACAAAAGTGGAACAAGTTAAAAACAGACCACCATTGAAATTGTTGGTTAGCAAGCCACCAATGCAACCACCGTCATAATCATCGTTGCTACCTCCATCGCTAATCATATGCCCAGAATAAGCAAATTAAAAGGATGTCTCCCTCAGCTCATGTCGGAATATCGGACCGATATTGTCTCTAATTTTCTAAATTCATCCCAACATGTCGTAAACAATTCCATGTGTGAAACATTGAGTTAGTTTTGCTTGCACCATGATCTTCTTTGCAGTTGTGGCATGTGATCTGTGTACGGGAAAATGTTCCGATTGCGGCCACGTGGGGAATCCTAAAAGGGTGGTGTTTATAGACCAAGCGTTAGAAATGGTGGTGGAGCCCTTGCCCAGCTCAGTCCAAGCTGCCTCTCCTTGAATTCCCCTTTTGTGAAGTTGAATGGTTGGCTTGGTCCCAGCTCCCGCTCCTCCCCCTTCCCTTATCTCGTACTTTTTTGAGCCTTCTTCCAATACATATCACACGCAACAGCAAACAAAATTGTCAAGGATTTTTTTGTCCCTCACGTATCAAATAATATAGATTGATTAAAACATTAGTCAAGTTTGAGGAACCAATCAGTTGACAACATGTTGGAAGGTTTGACATGCTGTTGGTTGAGTGCCCAACGTATGGGTTACCTCAGTGGTCTTAAAAATTAAAATTAAAATAATCAACGTTAACGTTTTACGTTCCAATATTTATTAGATTGATAATAAATACCTATATGTATGTTCTTTATTTATAAACATTATTGTAAATTTGTTTTTAACATAACATAAAATAAAATAAAATAAAATAATCAAAGTGTTTGCGGATATATACGACCTAGTAGGAAAGTGACATGAGCCCACCAAGATTTTTCCTAAGAAGAAGATTAGAGAGGAAGAGGACTTGGTATTCATTTTTTTGGTTGGATAAGTCATCAGCCCACGTTTTTGGCTGGTTTTGAAAGAGTTGTGAATATGTGTGAGAGAATGGGTCTACCTTTCACACCAGCCCCGCCTTGTCAATTGTTATATGCTTATCCAAATCTTTTTGTATTGTTTGAAATATTGAGCTATGTCCTTTCATAGGAAGCTGCCTACAACTTGAACAATGACAAGCTTTACCTAGTGTTTGAATTTTAGGAAACATGAACTAAAATATATTATACATAAAGAAACAAAAACATTGGATTCTTCTATCTTAAGTATTTCAATTTATAAGTAAAAGTTAATGTAGCAGTCATTAAAAACATATATTATTTCTTAAAATGACTGAACGTATAACTTTCTTTCATTTTGATCCTCATCTTTCTTTTTGGATTTTCCTTTTGTCATGGTTTAATCTTAACACAATTTTTTTTCGCTCTTGATCAATATCCCAACTTAGCTCAAGTTGTGGAGGAAGAAAATCTGGATAGAACTTCTTGTATTCTTATTTGATTTAAATGCTTTTAAATGACTAATTTTGATTTCTTCTTTATGCAGTCAAGCATAATTAATGGAGCTTTGTTTGTTCGTTTTTTTTTTTGACACCAGATGTAGATGTGGCAAATTAGAGACCCTTTGTTTTCGAGGTTGGTATAGCATCAACTACTCTATTTTGACATCATACCTATGAAGTCTAGCAGCGTAATACCTTGAACACGTCTCAAGAAGGTCTGGCAGTATGTACGTATCTATATAAAGTAGGAAGAAAAAGAAACCTTTTCCCCTCTATTATGCAAATGGACGGTATTGAGGTTGAACCAAATCCTTAGGGCTGCTTGAAGTGCACTCAAAAGGTTTAAATGAAAGATGATGGATGTTACCTGTAACATTAAAGCAACTGCATAATATATACGTTCTATATGGTTGCTGCTATAATATGACGGAAAAAGACCTTCAAGTTAGGTTCTTTCACACTGAGAGGTCAGTACTACTTCATTTTATTTGTTCTTTTAACTAATGTGATAATTGTAGGAAGTGTTAAATGTTGATAGGCTTTACTTTCAATAAGAGCATTTCGGCTGACATTTTTAATGAAAAAGCAATTTGTTATTGATGAATGTAAAACATTTTTTTGGAACCAATTTTTATTCATCCATCATCTCATCTCTTAATATTCTTCACAATCGATTCCAATCTTGACATCTGCCCCAGTCCCCAAGTGCTTGCTGGTTTATCTTGGCATATCCTGAAATTCTGTGTAAATTTGTTTTCAAAGGGAACTGAATGCAACGAGAGTGAATGAAAGGTCTAAAGATAAAAAGGTCCATTGACTTAAAGAGGCTAAGAAAATAGGGGCTCAAAAAGGTGACCCATGGAACAGGCAAGCACATACAATGCATTTTGACGGGAAAATTGCAATCCTGGAAACGAATGAAGTGGTCCAGACTCCAGATTATGAATTCATGTAATCCCTTGCTTCAGCAATTGGCTACTTGAACCCATGGACCGCCCTATCTGATCTTCATTATTATTGAATCAGAATTAAATTGGATTGTTACAATGCCACTGAAACCAGATAAAGAATGACAAATTGCAAAGTCAGCAGCATGATACATCGCCGCCTAGCCCTAGAGCCTAGGACTCCAACTTTTGGGACATTTAACACCATATCCTTGTGAATCATTAACTTTGTGCTTTGTCTAACGCACATTAAATTAATAAATATCAAAAGATAGAGGGAGAGAGAGAGAGACAGAGAGAAAAAATAAAAGGAAATAATACAAAGAGGGACCACTAGCAAATTAATTCACTCTCAAATAAGTAGCTTTGTAGTACTGCCAATTACAGCAACCATTTAGTTTTTACCTCTCGTGAATAAGAAAACACACACAAGACAAGAATTCAGATTTCTACCTTGTTAGTGGCATAGGCTCATGGGAGCCCAAGCTTTGAAACCGCATGTTTTCCAGGCCCACCTTTGTTCTATCAAGGTTTTGAGCCCATTATATCTAGCAATGAAATACTTCGATCAAGGTGGTAATTGGATGGGTTAAGTTGGTTTCTTTCGAGTCAAAAAAAATTTAGTCATTTAGGGTTTGGGTTGTTTCCATTTTAAGTTATTTTGGGTTCATGTCACGTTCAACAATTTATTTGAATTTAAGATTCAGGTTATTTGAGTTTGGGTCATTCACATTCAAATTGTTGATTTTTTAAGTCAAAATTTAATCAGATTCGAATGAATAATTCATATTAAGTCATATCTTATCAACCATAATTAAATTATTTGAAATTATATTTTTGTCAACTTGTACCATACCTCTAAATTTTAGATTTGATATCATAAGAATAAATTTTTGAAAAAAATAATTAAATCACATAAAACAAAAAAAGCAAGTGTATTAAATATCATTTATTAATTTAGAATACTTTTATATAAGAAATTAAAAATATTATTAATGATTTTTGGTTGAGTGATATTTTATTGTCGACTCTGTTACACTAATTAGTATTAGTGATTCACAATGATTATGGAATGACTTACAACTTATAATGTCAATCATAACTCCAAAAATTTAAAATGGTATTAATTAGCTTCCCAAATATTAAAATTTTTTTGAGATATTAAAAAAAACTATTTGAAATTTTGATTACAAATAAATTTTAATTTTCTCTTTAACTATTTGTAAAAGTTAAGATTTATTTTGTGAAATTTAAATCTTATTTAATGATAATTTTCTTTGAGTGTCATAAAATATTTTCTAAATCAGTATTATTGTTCCAGGTCAGTTTAAAGTCAAATATTTAAAATTAGATGTCAAAGTTAACTTTATTGAATTATTGACAATTATGTTTTAGTTTGGGTAAAATACATTGACCTCCAACTTTTGGCCATAATTACATGAGTCCATTAGTTTTTAAAATGACCACTCTGCCCTAAATGTGTAAACGACATTAATGCTTAGACATGATATGTTTGAAATGCCTTTCTTCTTATTCCACTCATTTCTTTTCTCTCAAACCTGCTGACGGCCCTTCTTTACACCAATCGGTCATTTTGCGACTGAATCTGGTTGTGGAAAGCCAGATTCAATCGGATCTCTCTTTAGGAGCGCGAGATTTGGCCACGCACTCCAGATATCGAGCTCCTTGGGGAGCACCCAAGGGAGCGCATGGTGCTCCCCAAAAGAGTGCTGTCGGTTGAGAGGTGGTCGGTTAAGAGCTTTTTTTTTTTGAAAAAGAGAGAAAAAATATAATATATATAGTCATAATTATTAAATTAATGAATGGTAAAATTATCCTAAAAATATTACCCCATCATCAAACTAATAAAAATATTGACAATTGACTAATGACATGATTTATGTGTCTAACGAAAATATCCTTTTGGGGCGGAGTGTCTATTTTGAAAACTAATAAATTCGCATGTAATTATAGCTAAAAGTTAAGAGATCAGTGTATTTTACCCTTTTAGTCGATAAATTACTTTTTATTTTTTTTCTTTTTTCAAGATTTCTCTCTATCCATGGAGGATAGGATTATTGTCACCTATTCTAATTATTTATTTTATTATTCCTTGAAGTGAAAAAAAAACAACTTTTATTTATGATGTATTATTGTAGAAATTGAATTTAATAATAATAATAGAAAGAATTTGATTTTTTACTCCTAATTAAAAAGGGCAATATCCAAAATTAGGTCAAAATAAAAAGTAAAGAAAAAAGATTTTAAAACTTTTAATTTAAAGTTATTGAATGTCAGTGGACTTAATAGTTATAATAATTTTTTAAAATAAAATTGTACTCAATTTTATTTCGAATTTTTTCTAGTTCAAATTGACCAGTTTTCAAGTGGTTAACTTTTTCGGTCAAATCTAGTTAGGTTGATTTAGATTTGGATGGATTGAGTGGGTTTTTCGATTTTGGATCAACTTTGACAGCTCTGCTTTAGAATAAGAAATAGTACTCTTGCGAGGTTTGGTTAAATTTAGTAAGCAACAAACAACATGCATCTAAAACAAATATCATAAAATGTTTTAAGATTACAATTGGCATAATGCTTTTAAAAACTTTGAACTATTTAAGAAAATCTAAATAAGTCTTTATTCTTACTAACTAACCTAGAATCTTTAGATCCATGACAATCAAGAATCTTCTTCGTAAGCAAAAGGGAAAATGAACAAATCATCCATTATCATTAGCTGAACGAAGAATCGAATAATATTTAGTGAAAGTAGTGAAATTCTTTGATGAGATACGATTCAAGAAAAAGATAAAAAAGGATTTGGTGAAATTTTATGATGAGAAATTGAGAATGAAACAATCTAAAAATGGTTTGGTGTGAAATCAAGTAAGAGAGAAGAGTTGATGTAAGAGAGAGGAAAAGTCGAATCATAAGAAAAAAGAATTGTTAAGACTCACAAAAGACAGATTGTTTACTTGGGCTGTCCTAATAAAATAATTATATGGGCCATTGCTGTTTTTATTTTATAAGCTTCCCTTTCGCTTATCAAGTCTCTTCTAATTTATTTTAAGATAAATCTATTATAATTTACTTTAAGTGATTACACTTCAAATAGTGCAGTTAAATAAAAATGTATTAAATGTTACAAGAAGAATTTAGTTACATTAAAATAATTGCAGCTAAAATTATGCATTAGAAAGTAAAATATGTTATAGTGGCCAAATAAACCCTTATGACTAAGGGTGGATTACTTGTTTTTAGTTAAAACGTTTTTTTATCATTTTTATACACACGTGACGTTAATGTGACATTAACATGATGTTGATGTAGAAGGTAAAATTCTCATGTGGGCATATCATCATACTACATAAACATACTGTGTCACTATCCATTATGATGTGTTAGCATGCTACGATAATATTATATAATATAAAATGACAAGTGATGCTTTAACTAATAACAGTTAGTCAATTATTAATTATAAAGCTTGTTTGGTACAAAATAAAAGTAAAAATACTTAATTGAACGTAATAAAATAATAAAGTTTTATTTAAATTTTTTTGAATAATTTAAAGATTTTTTTAAGCATTATATCATTATAATTTAACTCATTTTTTAAAGATAAGTACGTGGATTTTTTTGTTCTAAAAATTCAGATTTTAATTATTGTTTAACCAAAATATAAAAAATTTAGGATGAAATACTTGCTGAAGGTAATTTTGTCTTCATTTTTCTGCCCACTTGTATAATGAACGAAAACCGAATGATACCATATGAAAACAAATTACAAAAATTATATTGTTTCACATTACGTGGAAAAAAAAGGCATGAGACTTGGGAAGAAGCCAGAGTAAAGGTGGCATAGCGATAAAGGGCTGGATCAATGTTATGGATTGGAAGAGGTATGACGTACATGATTACCATGTTTATCCCATTAATTTTCAACAATAACTGTAGTTGGAAGCGGAATGAATGGGTCCAAGCCTGTTGCGTGAAAAAATTGACTGAGAAAACATATGAAGGCCATCCGTAAGACCAAGTATGACAAAAATCCCATTTGTTTTATTTCATATATGTTGAGAATTAATACATATAATCTAATGAAAATCATATAGCTATAAGAGAAAAGCAAAGTGATGAGAGTTATATTTCTTTCATGAAAGCCCATAATTTGAAGCACATGATGGTGATGCAATCCGGATATCGCCACAGCCCTAACACCAATTACAGAGAAGGTCGAAAACCCCCAACTCCCTTTGTCTCAAAGACAAGATAAAAACTCTTCTACTTTTTACTATAATATTGGAATTTGGAAAGCATTGATTCTCGTCCAAGGTGATCATAAGCTTCTTGAAAACCTAAATTTCTTTGACTATGCCACTGATTCTATATACCACCCTTTATTATATTCTTTAAATAAGATTAAGCTACCTAATCCTTTCACCTCGTATGCTTGAAATTTGACTCTACTAAAT
This sequence comes from Theobroma cacao, assembly GCF_000208745.1. Classification (NCBI taxonomy): domain Eukaryota; kingdom Viridiplantae; phylum Streptophyta; class Magnoliopsida; order Malvales; family Malvaceae; genus Theobroma; species Theobroma cacao. Next base: position 10,518,305 of record NC_030858.1, on the reverse strand, counting down.
GGACAATTAATTAAACATCCAATGCAATTTGGTATTGCGAACGTAATTTCTTGGCTTTCTCCATCCTCACTCACTATCCCCACTTGACTATTCCCTCCTTGATGGATTCCATTCCAAATTCCTTAATTTTTGTGCATCTGTTCATTGTCTTGACTAACACACCAAAATAGAAAAAAAACCAAGTAACGTTTCCTATTTCCATCGTCCCTTTGTCTAAATTTCTTTCCAAATTATATCTGAATCCTTTTTCAATTTGCCATTCATGCATAAAACAATATGCCCGAAAGTTGGCATCTATAATACTCCTAATCCAAAACCTCATTTGTCTTTTGAGATTTCCAGTACAATTTAACAGATTCCACAAGCTTCTTGACATTATGAAAAATTATAGATAACCTTACACTACAACATTTATTTTTTTGGAATGGCAACTTACTGCACAATATTAGCAAACGGAATGGTAAAAAGCATAAGCATTACATGACTTTTGATTTATATACAGGAAACTTTCCTGATTCATCATGGAATGTTTTCACTAATAAGTGGGACAGTGGGTATTTTGGTGTATTCCGTATCTGCTTGCAATTCAACTTCTTCTCCATCAGTCTTCTTGCATTGGTAATGCAAAACAGTGTATGATGTATGGCCAAACATCCTCACCATCCAGATTGAATTCAATAGTAGCAACGTGATAACTATTAGGATTGCTACCGATTGCTTTAACATGATCGACCTTAAACACTGCAACAGTATTAGAGGTAATATAGTTAACAGAAGATTCAATATAAACCCTAGTAACTTCATGCCTTTGACAGTCTGTGCAGCCTTCCCAAGTGCTTCGATCCCGAATGGTTCTTCAACTACGGAAATAACAAGGGACAGATTCCAAACAACGGATAAATAAGTGTAGAAAACCATAGCTGAAATGGTGAGCAGGATAGCAAAAACTGATGAGGTGACTTCACTTCCAAGAATTAGAACAAGTGGAAGCAGAGTGACCAAGCAAAGAAAGATGTAACTAAGACCAAAGAGAGTGATGTAGAAACAAGTAACAAATGGCCTTTTCAATGATCTGGCTGTCCTCAGTACCAAATCCTTGATGGATATCTTTTTGCCACCATGGATTAAAGCTGATGTATGGGTCGTTGGTATTGCCAAGAATGAGGATGCAACGGCGATGATAAGCAAGAAAATCCATTCAACTCCAACATAGATTTTGACGTCTTTCTGCATACTAATTAAAAGATTGGCAAATTCAAGGGTATCTGGAGTTGTAAGAGAAAGGTAGCTGTCGTAACGTGTAGGTTCGGGAACTTGACCGTTAAACGTGGTCGATGTGTTAGGAGTTGCCTCCAATCTTTTTTTGTCTAGGTGCGATTGGCCACCTGTTAAATTTGTTCTATTCGACGAAATTTTAAATTGATTTTAGGTCCGTCTAAAGAACAGTAAATTAGTTTGCGAATTTAGAGTTTGGTTTGGGAGTCCGGTTACTCAAAAGGAAGGATTAGCACCCCGTGATGCCCGTCCCACGAATGGTACCATTTAATCATATGTTTTCCTAATCCTCGTTTATTTATTTGATTTTTATTAAATTAGCAAATTAAAGTTTTTTATTCAGTTTTACAGGTGCACATGATGCAGTTATGAAATAATGTCATGATTTACCAATTTTAAACAATAAGTAGCGAAAACCTTGTATCGGAAAATCATTCGTAAACCATCCCAATGTTTTGGTAAAATCTCGAAGTTTTCCTCACTTAGGAATATCTCCGGAAGAACTTGTCTCTACAAGTCCTTCGAGAAAATCCCATCATCAGGGTTCTCATTCCATTAACAAAATAAACAATGTCGTATGCTATGCCAAAATAAAATTATGAACGATGTCACATAAACACGTTTATAATTTTGTTCAACAATATATTAAATATTTTAATGTAATTTAACACCTCATTTATTATTATATCTTTTATATATTTTTTAGAAACATTTTATTTAAATCGATAACTTTTAATTAATATTATGGGTTAATATATTTTATTGAACTATACATTTTTTATTGAATAAAAAATTAATTTTTTATTTGCAACAAATGTTCAAATTAATAAATAACTATATCAATCTTCATTTAGATAGAACATTATATGTATTTATTTCTTTTATGAATTTTAAGGTGGTTTCTTAAGTTAATTAGAATATTAGAATACAAAATTAGAATTTATCCTGACACTTGGGAAAAATCCTTATTGAATCCCATTTCTAGGAAAGTCATCTCGAAATTAGCAACTATTTGCCTTTACGGATGAAATTCCATCATCGGAATTAATCCAATCAACCACTCTATTTTTAATGTTTACAATTTTATACTATGTTATGTTCTTTTATATTCTATATACACCTATATATAAAAGTATGTATAGTTAAACATTTTATTTCTATTACATACGTAACTTATTTTTATTAGATATATTTACTTCTATTTACTTAATTCATTTTTATGTGATTATCTATTTTCTTATTATTTTTTTTAGTTTTTTTCTTAGTCTATTTTTCCTATGACTAACTATCTTATATGTTTTTACATACTCATATATTTTCTTTAGTTAAATTAGTTTTTCTAACTAGATATTATGTTACTTACTTAGTTCTATATTTTTACCTTGGCTAAATCTATCACCATGAACGTATTTTATATTGTGACGTTTTTACCTTCTATTTATATATGTATATATTCTAGTTTCCTAAACCTAGTTTTAATACTAAATTTTCATCCAATTTTATGTTCCTTTTATAGCTAAACATACTTAAAATATTTTTTATTATTTTGCTATCATTGTTATTATTTTTTATTTTATTTTTATATTTTCGATTTGTTTCAATCTCCTGACACTAAAATATCATTTAAAATTTTTTATGACATTTCCCAAAAAATGATTTTAATTAAACCTACATCACCAAAATACATTTATTACTAAGTAAAATGGGTTAGATCTAAAATAAACCAAACCAACAGATCCATAAAGAAATGGGAAAAAGGGCTTTTACCTTACTAGGCAAGGAGTGGCCTAGGTTATTGGCTTGTGGAAGGGTCCGAGTCTGTTCCACCCCACCAAGTCTTCTTCCTAAAATGCACCATTTGATGCCTACAATAGTAACTCCCTTTCCTCTCTCAAAACTACGCCGTTTTGGGCTAAGATCTACTTCCCCTTCACTCTTCCAAAACGACATCGTTTCAACCCACAACCCTAGGTATAAATCCATTCTTTTCCTCCTCTCTCTTCATTTCCTCTTTTCATTTTCTCTCTCTACCCGACAACACTCTCACCCTTCCCTCTAAATAGAATCCTAAGCCTCCGTTCACCCCAAATCCTACTTCAGTTTATGCCGCTTTTCTCCTCACTAGATGAAAAATCATAAGCCCTTGAAACCTCACTTCCCTAATTCCAAAAAAGTAGAAAAAAGAAACCCCTTTCCCTTATTTTAGTGTTCAGCTTATCTTAAAGCTTTTAGGGTTAGTTTTTTCTCTTTGTTATTTTATTTGATTTTGATTGTGGTTGTGTAACACCCCGTACCCCCGTATAGTAGTCAACATAACCGTATCGATAAGATGAAGGTTTAATTGACGTGAATTTATGAAATGCCCCATACTTTGATATGGTGATAAATAAAGTTGGTCAAATGCGAATTGAGGCATAATAAGGAACTTTGGGAACCAAAGAGATAAGATAAAATTTTTAAAATAAAATAATTAAAATGCCCCATACTTTGATATAGTGATAAATAAAGTTGGCCGGATGCGAATTGAGGCATAATAAGGAACTTTGGGAACCAAAGAGATAAGATAAAATTTTTAGAATAAAATAATATATTATTAACGAAATAATATTAAAATATTGATAATTAGCCGGATGTCGAAATCAGTCATGAAGAATGATCATATGGTTGATCCAAGTGGGAGAGAAGATGTCAAGCCAACTCTGTAAAATACTTGTCATGACATGCATGTGATTGACTGAATGTTTACATACTAAGAGAGTCCCAAAAAATCGACAAAAGTCGGTATTATACCTAGAGGTACAATAAAATTGATTTAAGCCTTGAACTAGATCAAATAGAGAATTTAAGATGAAATTAAGAATTTTAAAGCCCCAGAATGGTGTAATATGGTGATTTGGAGTTCGAGGATCAATTTGGAGTCAAACAAGAAATTTCACTATCTAGGGGTAAAATGGTAATTTTGCCACTCGAGGACAAAATGGAAATTTTTTTTAAAGATTTTGATCATATTTGACTTATTGGAGTATGATTTGAGGTTGAGAAGTGAAAAATGGTGATCTCGGTATTTTTTGGAGTATAAAGGTAAAATGGTAATTTTGTTGTCCCAAGGGCAAAATTGTAATTTTTCACTATCAGAACACTTGTCCAACACATGGATTTTATCCAATTTTATCATGGATAATTGAAGGAATTTATATGGTGGAGAGAGAAAGCTTAATAGTTAAGAAATAAAAATGGACCAATGAAATGGTGACACATGGCATATTTATAACCATTAAATATTTAGCTTTAAAATTGACACAAAAACAGCCCATTTCTCATTCATATGGCCGGCCAAAGAAGAGCAAAGGAGGAAAGGAAAAAAACAAGAACCCTAGGTGGAAAAATTGAAGAAAAAGTGTGAGATTTCAAGGGATTAAGCTAATAAAGGTAAAATTTCTTGATTTTGACTTGTGATTTACACTACCCATGCTTTCTTTTTCATTTTCTATGGTTAGATTTCATATTTTCATGGTGAATTCATGGCTGACTGGAATGGGTATGGAGAGAGAATGAAGTTGGATTGATTTGATTCTAAGTTATGTTAGTGTTTTTAGTTAGTTTAGCATATTTAGAAACAAAACAACAAGAAAAGAATTCATTTTTCCCATCAACCATCAATGGCCGAATTTCCTAGGGAGGATATTGTGGCTGAAATTGATGATATTTCATGATATTTTGGTGATATTTGATGTTTGGTGAGACTAAAAATTAAATGGGAAATTTTGGTGTGAAAATCTGAATTTTTACCTAATGTATAGACATGTGAAATTTATGGTTCGGACTGATAAATTGAATCTCATTCACAGTCACTGAGGTAATTTAGGTACAATTGGAGTGTAGAAAGTGAAAAAAATTGATTTGGAGTTAAATTGGAGGTTTTAGCCTATTACACCGAGAATAGTACGAATTAGGTCGAATACCGTATTTAAACGACTATTCGGACATTTTGCATCACATTTCGTGCATTCATATAGATTTATAGATCTTGAAATAGTTTATGATAAATTGACACAATTTATTGAAATTTATGTCACGTAATGATGTATAGGTGGTGAGCTCTCTAACAAGGGTAAAGAGATTATGCCTGAAGATCAAGAATAGGAGTATATTGAACTCTTAGTACTGTGAGTAACCTTATCATCATTTTAATTATCTAAAGTATGTTTTAATTCGAATTTGGTGAAATTTTATGAAAATGAGTTAAATGGTAAATTTTAGGTTTAATAAACAAAAATGAATTTAAATGAAAAGATTTTATAAATTGTCTTGAAACGAAATAACAATTTTGAAAACAGAGTAATTGGAGACCATCGATATGTTGTAAATTTAGGATTGGAAATTGATGGCTTATGTTATATTGTTATTGTGTTGGCATAACTGGCTGGGCTGTGTTTTATGAATTATATGAATTATTTTATTTTACCCTTACAGGCTGGGTAGTAAAATATTAGCCCTGTCATACTGTCAAAATTTTATTGTATGGTGGGTTTAACTTGTTGCAGTAGGCGGATTCTGTGGACCAACTTATTAGAGGGGCACGAAAATCGGATATATATATGTATCTCGATCGGAGAGGCGCGTAGGGTATCTCTTGAGGTATGGACAGAGTTCACATCACGCCGAACCACCTCGTGATGATGAACTCCGCTAACGCCAAGGAATGGCTGTGTTTTTCAAACTAAAAATATATTTATGTGTATACGAACTTTTTAATAGCCTTGGCAGACTCGGTTAGATGCCTCGACCAAGGTATCCCCGATAATGATTTTGACAGGAGCCAAACTTTTAAGATACTCATAAGCCATGTTAATGTTTTTAAATGAAATGAATATTTGTGTTCTGAAAAACATATTTGGATGAAATGTTTTACTAGTCTCTTGTTACTCGCCTTTAGATATTTTAAATGATATTTGTTTACTCACTGGGATTATATAATCTCACCACCCTCATTTTCACCCTTTTCAGGCATCAGGATAGTCAGTAAATAGCTCATTTCATCGAGGACTACAATTGGATTGGCATCCTTAAAATATGTAAGTTCGATTCCTTTGATACTTCTAGTCATTCGTGGGCCCTCGAAATCAGTCATGAAGAATGATCATATGGTTGATCCAAGTGGGGGAGAAGATGTCAATCCGACTCTATAAAATACTTGTCATGACATGCATGTGATTGACTGAATGTTTACATACTAAGAGAGCCTCGAAAAATCGACAAAAGTCGGTATTATACCTAGAGGTACAACAAAATTGATTTAAGCCTTGAACTAGATCAAATAGAGAATTTAAGATGAAATTAGGAATTTTAAAGTCCCAGAATGGTGTAATATGGTGATTTGGAGTTCGAGGATCAATTTGGAGTTAAACTAGAAATTTCACTATCTAGGGGCAAAATGGTAATTTTGCCACTCGAGGACAAAATGAAAATTTTTTTTAAAGATTTTGATCATATTTGACTTATTGGAGTATGATTTGAGGTTGAGAAGTGAAAAATGATAATCTCGGTATTTTTCGGAGTATAAAGGTAAAATGGTAATTTTGCTGTCCCAGGGGCAAAATTGTAATTTTTCACCACCAGAACACTTGTCCAGCACATGGATTTTATCCAATTTTATCATGGATAATTGAAGGAATTTATATGGTGGAGAGAGAAAGCTTAATAGTTAAGAAATAAAAATAGACCAACGAAATGGTGACACATGGCATATTTATAACCATTAAATATTTAGCTTTAAAATTGACACAAAAACAACCCATTTCTCATTCATATGGCTGGCCAAGAAGAGCAAAGGAGGAAAGGAAAAAAACAAGAACCCTAGGTGGAAAAATTGAAGAAAAAGTGTGGGATTTCAAGGGATTAAGCTAATAAAGGTAAAATTTCTTGATTTTGACTTGTGATTTACACTACCCATGCTTTCTTTTTCATTTTCTATGGTTAGATTTCATATTTTCATGGTGAATTCATGGCTGACTGGAATGGGTATGGAGAGAGAATGAAGTTGGATTGATTTGATTCTAAGTTATGTTAGTGTTTTTAGTTAGTTTAGCATATTTAGAAACAAAACAACAAGAAAAGAATTCATTTTTCCCATCAACCATCAATGGCCGAATTTCCTAGGGAGGATATTGTGGCTGAAATTGATGATATTTCATGATATTTTGGTGATATTTGATGTTTGGTGAGACTAAAAATTAAATGGGAAATTTTGGTGTGAAAATCTGAATTTTACCTAATGTATAGACATGTGAAATTTATGGTTCGGACTGATAAATTGAATCTCATTCACAGTCACTGAGGTAATTTAGGTATAATTGGAGTGTGTAAAGTGAAAAAAATTGATTTGGAGTTAAATTGGAGGTTTTAGCCTATTACACCGAGAATAGTGTGAATTAGGTCGAATACTGTATTTAAACGACAATTCGGACATTTTGCATCACATTTCGTGCATTCATATAGATTTATAGATCTTGAAATAGTTTATGATAAATTGACACAATTTATTGAAATTTGTGTCACATAATGATGTATAGGTGGTGAGCTCTCTAACAAGGGTAAAGAGATTATGCCTGAAGATCAAGAATAGGAGTATATCGAACTCTTAGTACTGTGAGTAACCTTATCATCATTTTAATTATCTAAAGTATGTTTTAATTTGAATTTGGTGAAATATTATGAAAATGAGTTAAATGGTAAATTTTAGGTTTAATAAACAAAAATGAAATTAAATGAAAAGATTTATAAATTGTCTTGAAACGAAATAACAATTTTGAAAACTGAGTAATTGGAGACCATCGGTATGTTGTAAATTTAGGATTGGAAATTGATGGCTTATGTTATATTGTTATTGTGTTGGCATGACTGGCTGGGCTGTGTTTTATGAATTGTATGAATTATTTTATTTTACCCTTGCAGGCTGGGTAGTAAAATATTAGCCCTATCATACTGTCAAAATTTTGTTGTATGGTGGGTTTAGCTTGCTACAGTAGGCGGATTCTGTGGACCAACCTATTAGAGGGGCACCAAAACCGGATATATATATGTACCTCGGTCGGAGAGGCGCGTAGGGTACCTCTTGAGGTATGGACAGAGTTCACGTCACGCCGAACCACCTTGTGATGATGAACTCCGCTAACGCCAAGGAATGACTGTGTTTTTCAAACTAAAAATATATTTACGTGTATATGAACTTTTTAACAGCCTTGGCAGACTTGGTTAGATGCCTCGACCAAGGTATCCTCGATAATGATTTTGGCAGGAACCAAGCTTTTAAGATACTCATAAGTCATGTTAATGTTTTTAAATGAAATGAATATTTGTGTTCTGAAAAACATATTTGGATGAAATGTTTTACTAGTCTCTTGTTACTCGCCTTTAGATATTTTTAATGATATTTGTTTACTCACTGGGATTATATAATCTCACCACCCTCCTTTTCACCTTTTTCAGGCATTAGGATAGTCAGTAAATAGCTCATTTCATCGAGGACTACAATTGGATTGGCATCCTCAAAATATGTAGGTTCGATTCCTTTGATGCTTCTAGTTATTCGTGGGCCCACGTGTCACTGTAAATTAAATTTTATACTCTAGTTATCTGTACTACTGTATGTATGAATCTATTTTGCTTTTACGCTATAAAAATTATTTACGCAGTGTTCTAAAAATATTATTTTATAAAAAAATAGAATATGTTGCTTAATATTTCTTTTATTTTCTTATTATATCCAAATAATCATAATTTCGTTTTAAATGAAAATTTTAGACTTTTAAACTCATTTTGATTATGAACTATATGTTTTGTATTTGTAAATTACATTTTTTACCGTTTCAAAATTTTGAAGAAAAATGACCAAAATACCCTTGTGAGACGAAAATTATTATTTTATTTGTTTTAAGTTGCAAATAGCTTAAAATCTCTTAGAACTTGATATTTGGCAACGGTTACTCATAGGGAAAATGAGAAGCTGATATTAAAGCCTTGTGGGATTTCGGTTGACATTTCGGATAATGAATGTCGATCGGGACGTCACGACGGTTGTCACGGACTTGATGAGAGTTCTGGGTCGTGACAATTTAAGTGTCAAAGAGCAGTGATGGGTGAAATGAATATTCGAGAGTAAAATATTTCGCAAGCGAAGAAATAACAATTAAATAATAATATTTTTATTGAGAATGAATTAGTGAGACAAAAAGTGATTCGAAAGTGAATCGAGGCACAATAAGACATTTTGGGTTTCAAAGAGACAAGTGGAAAATCTTTGAAAAAAAAATATTTTATTAATAAAATAATATTAAAATTTTAATATTTTATTTGATGTCGAAATTAGTCATGAAGGAGGAGTATATGGTCAATCTAAGTGGGGGAGAAGAAGAACGAGGAAATTTCAGAGAAAAACGACGTTAGTGGGGTTCGCGTGTCTTTATTAAATAAAGCTAGCTCGGGGTAAGTATATATTTAAATATTATGGTGATACCGCATTGAAGTGAAAACTTTATATTTTATTTGTACAAGTGTAAAAGAAGAAAAATAGAAGAAATTGGAATTAAAAGATTGTTGAGAGGACTAAATTTTAAAGGGTGGGAACCTTGAAAGACTAAATAGTAATTTTGCCACTAGCTTGGTCAAAGCTTCCAAAGGAAGCTTTGACTCTTTTCTTTCTTTCCCATGATCGGCCCTCACTCTCCAACAAGCATCATTTTTCTTCTTCTTCTTCTCCCACCCAAGGCCACTTTCCTCCTTGCAACCAAAATCAATTTCTTTTCTTTTTCTTTCCTTTCTTTTCCCTTTCTTTTTTCTCTTGATTCTTCATTCTTCTATTTCCCTTTTGTTCACCAAATCCACCATTCTCCACCCTATTCTCATGACAAATGAACTTTAGGAGAAAGAAAAGAAAAAAAATTTATTTTTCTTCTTTTATTTTCTCCATTTTCCATTATACACCACTTTCATCACTACTTAAGCTTTTTTTGTTTTAGATCTGCGTTTTTAAAGCCAAAAGGTTTCTGTTGAGCTATATACCTCCAAGCTTATCCAGGTTCTAATGGTACTTCAGAACTTATTCGGATTAGGATCTTGTGGATGCTAGTCTTGTAAGGTGGCATTATTAAGGTGAGCGAACTTGAATTTAAAATGTTTTGAACAAATGTCCATGCATTTGAATAAAGTATTTGAGTATTCTTGGTTCACTCTTTTAAAAAATATGCACGGGAACAAGCCTTTCACGAGTGATATTTCTATGTTGTTAAATGTATAACGTGACGAATCACATATTTGAAATATTATATTGAATTGTCGATTGAATTGTGGTGCGTGATGCATTGGAAATATTGTGATGTTTTACACTAGTGGCATAACAGTTAATATTATTTTCTTTAAATGTCGGACTGTGCAACTATGTGTATGACCAATAAAATAATGAACTTTGTGGAATGTATTATCATGCAAAGATTCTTGTTATATGTTGTTATGTGTGTTATGCTTTAAAAGATAATATTGAATGATAATTATAACCGTGCGTGTGCGGTGTGGGAGTACATATGACGGTGATGGTGGTGTATGGTGTGGGAGTGCACACGATGTTGATATATGCCATGTGCGGTGTGGGAGTGCACATGATGATGATATATGCCATGTGCGGTGTGGGAGTGCACATGATGGTATTAGCTATGTGCGGTGTGAGAGTGCACATGAGTTGAGTTGAGGATGGTGGTTGTGTGCGTTGAGCCATGTTGACTAGTTGGGAATGACCTTGATGTGTTGGATGTATGTTTGAAATGTCTATATATATATACACATGAATTCTTACACGCATGTGCTCTTGTCTCGTAGAATAGAGATGATTGGAAAATGAAATGTGATTGCATTGAATGTTGAAAGTTGAATTTCCTAAATGTTTTAAAATGAGTTAAAAATCAACGTGGCATTGAGTTGCATTATTTTAATACAAGTGCATTGTGTTTTCTAAAAAATCTTCCGTATCGTTTGCTTGTTCTCTTCCTATGTTCACTCACTGGGTTTATACTCATTCTTTTCAGCTTCATGTTTTAGTTTTCAGGTCCGAAGGTAGTTGGATTCCTAGGTCTAGGGGCTTCCTCATATTCATCTTTCGGTAGGTTTACCATGTCACTCAATGATAGTACCCACCTTTAGAGTCACTCCGCTGGTAGTCAAGGGTCTGTTGTATGTTTATATGTGATGGTTTAATGTAAATTGTGAGATTTGTTGTGAACTCTGTATGTTTGGTTTGATTAACAATGTTGTTTAAGGTTGACAATGATAACCTTATTTTGAGAATGGTATATATTTGGTTTTCACGATTTAATTTTGAAGAAGTTATTATTAGAAATTACGAGTTTAGATCTTAAAGAAAGAGAAGTGATAGATGGACTGCTGAACAAGTTTACATAGAGAGGCTTGCTTAGGTCTAGTGGGCTATGCCTATTGGGTCCATGCGCCAGTCATGGCCCAAGATTTGGGCTGTGACAGGTTGTATGCGGCTAGTAGTAAAAGCTAAGGTTGTTCTTGGTTATGGGTTTTAACTTTAAGGATTTTTCTTGCAAAGGTTTCTAGGGATTTTTGTTCAAAGAGCGATTAGGGTAAAAACTGGGATTTTGGGGTTTCTCTTTAAGGGAATTTTAGGGTTTTTGCTCTCTGAAATTGGCTGTTGCTAAGGTTTATTTTTCAAAATTAGGCTCTTAAGGTTTCTTTGATAATCGACCTCCTCTTTGATTTACGAAAAGTGCAGCTTTATAACTACCATTTGATGTTGGGGATGCAACCACTTGTGGCATCCCAGCATCATGAGGCCATTGCTAGACGCGAAAAATTCGTGTCTGGCATGGTAAGGTCGTCCTTAGCAAGGTCCAAACGCACCCTGCTGAGCTGTTTCTTTTTTTCATTTTTGTTCTTTTGTTTCTTTTATGTTATTTATTTTTATTCTTTTTGCTTCTAGAATGTTCTTCATTTTAGTTCATTCCTAATTTTGATTTGTTAATATTAATCTTGTTTGATCCATTTTACCTCCACATTAATTGTCTAGACCTATTTGGATTAAAGAGCTCGAACATTGGACCGGTCCATTAAATCCCATTCCCCTTTTAATAATGACCCAAACAAAGTTTGGACTTCATAAGTCCTACTGGATTTAATCAGATTTGACTGAGAAAATAGGATAAAATAATAAAATAAAATAGATAAAAGTAAAGATAAATGTAAAATTAGGGGAAAAACACACATAAAAATATTATTTATCCATAATTAAAAATTAGTGTTTATAATAGCTTTGCTTGGTTATCAAATCGGTGATCAATGATTTAACCGAGAAGACATTGAATAGGTAGAGCACGATGTGAAGGGAGATGATGAGTACTTGTCAAGGAGATGACTCCACAAACAAAGGATAATTCAAATCATTCGAGTCATACTTTAGCTCCTCAATCATAGAAGTTGTTTAAGGTTATTTTAAATTCAAATATAGTGTTTTCTTGTATAGCTTCTTTATCTATTAACTTGTATTCTATCTTGTTTGATAATAAATTTTTCATTTCAAATATTTTATATGGTATCATGAGCGCTTTCTCTCTAATGAGATTAAGATCCATGGCCAATTTTACAACATCCAACACCACTCCCTCTTCTGCAACAGTAACTCAACTCACTGTTGAGTCCCAACCAAAACCCATAACCTTTTTCAGTTTTGGAGCACAAATTGCTTTAAAGCTCTCAGCCAACAATTTTCATGCATGGAGACATTAGGCTATATCTCTCCTTACCGGAATGAAGTTAATTGGCTACGTGGATGGAACTATTTCCCAACCATCAAAACTAGCTACTCAATCAGATGGGTCTACCACACCCAATCCAAATTTTGATTCTTAGTTTTGTCAAGACCAACTCATTGTGAGCCCGCTCTTATCCTTTACGATCGAAAGAGACAGCATCGCTCTTTTCGCATGTGAGACCTTTCACCAACTGTGGATGGCTCTTAAAACCAAATACGTAAATCCATAGCGTTCTCATGTTATGTTCCTCAAGAATAAGCTCCAACGAAGTCGCAAAGGCTCTTTGTCAATCACAGAATATTTATTCTTTGTCAAAAGAATAGTTGATGAACTAGCTATTACTGATAATGTAATTTTAGATAATGACATTATTCCTTATGTGCTTAATGGTTTAGATGTAGAATACAAGGATATTGCTGCCTTCATCCAAACCAAAGATCGTCTATTCTCTTTTGAAGAGCTTTATAGCCATTTAGTTGTTCATGAGGAGTACTTGAAATGTGATGATGCTCTTACTGAAGTTTTTATTCCTACTGCCAACTTGCATTAAAAAAACAGATCTTTTAACAAGCACTTTCGATCCAATCTGTCAACTCAACGTGGCAATAGTGGGGCTTATCATAACACCTCAAATACCATTATTTCACACTCACCTGTGCATGACACTATCAATAGCCATGGTAATCAGCAGCGCAGACGCAATTACGGTCCATAAGGTTGCAACAATAGGCCACCTCTTAAATGTCAATTTTGTGATCTCCAAGGGCACATAGCCAAATTCTGCCCCTAACGGATGCAATGTTCTATTAGGCTTTCTGCTAACTTTGTAGCATCTACCACTCCACCACCCACAAATTGGGCACTTGACACATGGGCAAGTCATCATGTCACTAGTGATCTCAATAATCTAAGTTTGCATTCTCATTATGATGGACCCAATGAAATAAAAATAGGTGATGGTTCAAGTTTGCCCATAACTCATGTTGGTTTTATCCAACTTCCCACCCTTACTTCTTCTTTTCTTTTGCGTGATGTTCTTTATGTTCCAAAAACACATCATAATTGTAACGACTCCTCCTTGGTCGCTACCGGCGTCCGAGACTTCTAAAGAATTTTTGCTAAGTCTCGAACAAGCCTCATTTAAGACTTCCGCTAGATTCATTAAATACATATAATTAAATCATATGTGTAAGCAAATATTAATAATTAAATTACTATCTACTTCATTCAAAATAATAACAATTCACGTTTATAAGTTAACAACATTTTTCAATATCTCGCAAATTTCGTTCTGACACAACCCTAAACAGAGGAGTGACTAGGAGCGGAGTTAGGAGATGCCTTTACCTACTCTGCGGTGATTCGTATGCACCGATGGTTACACGTTAGACTGATCTCTATCTGTAAAAAGGGAAAATAAGAGGGGTGTGACTCTCATAGACTCAGTGATCATCATCGACCCCGTGAGCAGGCAAAGAGGGGAAACAAACATAAAGGTGGAATGTTTATAAACTCAGGAGTAAGCGTAGAAAATACATTCCACAAAATTGAGATTTTGTTTTTATACCATGCAGTTCTTAAGAATAATAATTCACAAATAAACATATGTGAAAACAGTTGTATTTGGGGTATTAGAAAATCTTTCAACCTCGACATCCAGTCATCATTAAATTCAATGACAAGTGAAAAATGAAAATTCTCAAATATAAAAAGGTGAATTAATTGATCACCAATGAATAGGTACATTTCACTTGCCATTAAATAAAAATTTTCAAGTATCAATACCATGCATAGTGAAGTAAAAATCTACAAGTAAACATCGTCCTCGGGTAGGTTTAGTATAACCCTTAGGCTTACTATCTTAGACATCATCACCTACTCGTGGGAACTACCCATGCCACCATATGAATCGGGGCTTCAGGTCCCCCTTGACCTACTCGTGGGAATTACTCACGTTACCAAATATAAATTGGAGCTTCAGGTCCCCCTTTACTTACTTGTGGGAACTACCAACGTCACCAAATATAAATCGGGACTTTTGGTCCCCTTTTGCCTACTTGTGGAAATTATCCACATCACCAAATATAAATCGGGGCTTTAGGTCTTCTTTTTTACAATCAAATATCGATAATCAACAATTCTTACTTTGTGCACAAAGACCACACTTGACTTGGTGTGGTAACAAGTCCTACCCAGAATATCTCAATCGCGTTAAAATAAAATCATTGCAATTTAATACATTTGCATAACATGATAGATTAAAAGTCGTATAATCATAAAATGAATGTTGTGCATAATTTATTTCAAAGCATGGCATATTTACCAAATCGGCATGCTAAATGAAATAAATAATTTATCATCAACTTCTATGAATTAAAACAAAGGCCATTGGCCTAAACATCACACAAACTTGCAAGGTATGATTTTAAAGTGAAAGCCAGTCAAAGGTTTGTTTCCCTATATTTAAAAACATGTAGATATATATATATATATATATATATATATACATATATTTAAAAAAAAACAAATTTAAAATCCTTGTCACAAACACAAACAACCTAAAGCTTTCTACCAACTCATGTTGTCCACAATTTTGTCAACTATCAAATATGACATATATATATATATATTATATTATAAGGACAAAGTTTTGAAATTTAGCACCCGTTCACCTCACAATAGCGGGACGCTACTTTGCTATTGTTTCGTGCGTGTATTTAGCTATTTTCTCTTCCTTCTCATTTTTTTTCTCCCCTTGCTGTCGATTTTCTTTCTAGTCGGCACTTCTCTTTCTCTTATTCCTTCTTCCTTTCTCTTCTTCCTCTTTCTCCTCTGGCACCGTCGTTGCTCCCTCTCTCTTTCTTCTCCTCTGTCGCTGCTCTTTTTCTCATTCTTCTCCTCTACCACTGCTTTTTATCTCATTCTTCTTTTTTTTCTTTCTCTTCTTTTTTCCCTCTCCTTCTTCTTTTTGTCGTCGTGCTTCCTTTCTCTTTTTTCTTCCCTCTCCTTATTCTCCTTGTTGCCGTGCTCTTTTTCTCTTTTTTTTTTTCTTCTCCCCGAGATGCTGCTCCCCCTTTTTCTTTTTTCTTTTTTTTTTCCTTTCTTTTTTTTTCCTTTCAGGCTCCCCACTATTTTCCTTCTCTTTCCTTTTCTCTTTCTTCTTTTCTTTCTTTCTTGTCTTTTCTCCTTTTTTGGCAGCTTGACTTTTCTTCTTTTTTCTCATTTTTTCCTTCTCTTTTTGGCCGGCCCCTTTTTTTCTTCTTTCTTTTCTCTTCTCTTACCGGCCCCCACTTACTTCTTCTTCTTCTTCTTTTTTCTTTTATGAGTGGGGTGTCACAAGCAACCCTACTTAAAACAAATTCATCATCGAATTATATCAACATAGAGACACTTAACAATACATTTAACTCTGAAACAAATATGGATATTCTGCTTGCATTTCCTCTTTTGGTTCCTAAGTCCCCTCCTCTATCAAGTGGTTTTGCCATATTACTTTCACTAAGGCGATGTCCTTAGAGCGAAGCCTTTTTACTTGATAGTCCACTATAGCTATAGGCTGCTATTGGTACTTCAACCCATCTTCCAATAGTATCGTATCATGTTGTATCATATGTGAAGGGTCTTGAACATATTTTCTGAGCATGGATACATGAAACACTGGATTAACCCCTTCCAAATCCGATGGTAATGCTAATCGATAAGCAACAGCTCCTAAGCGATCCAGTATTTCAAACGGGCCAATATATCGAGGACTGAGTTTGCCTTTCTTGCCAAATCTTCATACTCTTTTACATGGTGACACTTTTAGAAACACATGATCACCTACTTTGAACTCTAGGGGCCTGCGTCTGTTGTCGGCATACGACTTTTGTCTACTTTGAGCGACCAACATTCGTTCTCGAATTATTTGTACTGCTTCCATAGCTCCTTGTACCATTTCCGTCCTTAATAATTTCCTTTCTCCAACTTTCAACCACCCAATAGGTGACCTACAATTTCGCCCATACAGTGCCTAAAATAGCACCATCTTGATACTCGCCTGGTAACTATTATTGTATGCAAATTCTGCTAAAGGCAAGTATAAGTCCCAAGGAACTCCAAAATCTAACACAATTGCTCTCAACATATCTTCCAATATTTGGATCTTGCATTCTGACTGACCGTCTGTCTGAGGGTGGTATGTTGTACTAAAGTTCAGTCGAGTTCCTAATTCATCTTGCAACCTCCTCCAAAATCGACTAGTAAACTGTGGTCCCTTGTCGGACACAATGGTCACCGGTACGCCATGGAGTCTAACAATTTCATTAATATAAATTCGAGCGTATTGTGCCGGCCCAAACTTTGTCTTGACCAGGAGAAAATGTGCTGACTTAGTCAATCGATCTATAATTACCTATATGAAATCATATCCTCCTTTGACTCGAGGTAAGCCTATTACGAAGTCCATGGCGATATGTTGCCATTTCCATTCAGGTATCGGTAACGGTTGTAATAATCCTGATCGTCTTTGGTGCTCTACCTTCACTTGTTAGCACACCAAATATCTCGAAACATATTCCCTTATATCCTTCTTCAATCCTTGCCACCAATATACGGATCTTAAATCGTGATACATCTTGGTGGCTCCTAGATGTATTGTATAAGCAGCAACATGTGCTTCCTCTAAAATTTCTTCTCTTAATCCATCCAAGTTTGGAACATAGATTCGAGATCCGTGTCTCAACAATCCATCAGACCCAAAATCAAACTCAAAAACTGGCTCACCTACACTCCCCAAAATCGTCATTACAAATGTGTCTCTAGCTTAAGCATCTCGAATTCGATCTATTAGTATTGGTCAGACCCTAAAATGTGCCAATAGTGCATCTGACCCACTGACCTCAAATTTAACTCCCATATTACCCAATCTTGTAATTCTTGCACCATTGATCTTCTCGCCATTGCAATGTGTGCCATACTGCTCATTAACTTTCGACTCAATGCATCAGCTACGACATTCGCCTTGCCGAGATGATAGAGTATCGTACAATCATAGTCTTTCAACAATTCCATCCATTTGCGTTGCCTTAAATTTAGATCTCGCTGTTGAAATATATACTTCAAACTTTTGTGATTTGTATATATTTCACATGTTTCCCCATACAAATAATGCATTCATATTTTTAAGGTAAACACGATCGCTGCCATCTCCAGATCGTATAGGATAATTTTCTTCATGCCTCTTAATTTGTTTGGAGGCATAAGCGATGACTTTACCATGTTGCATCAATACACATCCTAATCCAACCCTCGAAGCATCACAATAAATAGTGTAGCCCTCGAACCCACATGACAGACTTAATACAGGTGCAGAAGTCAAACAAGCTTTTAATGTTTGGAAACTGTGTTCACAAGCCTCTGACCATTCAAATTTTACTCCCTTTTGAGTTAACCTGGTTAACGAAGAGGCTATCTTAGAGAAATCTTTCACAAATCGTCGATAATACCTAGCCAATCTTAGAAAACTCCTGATTTTTGTAACTGTCGTGGGTCTAGCCCAATTCTCAATTGCCTCAACTTTACTGGGATCTATTTGTACTCCATCCTTGGATACAATATGTCCCAGAAAACCAACATTACTCAACCAAAACGCACACTTAGGAAATTTCGCGTATAGTCTATGCTCTTGTAGGGTCTGTAGCACGATCCTTAAATGTTGTGTGTGCTCTTCCCAACTTTTCGAGTATATTAAAATGTCATTGTCACGGCTCGGTACTCTTCTCGAGCCCGTGGCAACAGTCGCAATGTCCCGATAAACATTCATTACCCGGAATGCCAACCAAAATCTCGCAAGGCTTTAATATCAGTTTTCTCACCTCCTCTACGAGCAACAGTTGCTAATATCATATTTTAAAAGTTTATAAGCTATTTTCAAACTAAAATAATAAAAAAATAATTTTCGTCTCTCGGGGGTATTTTGGTCATTTTTTCTCAAAAATTTCGAAACCAGCTAATAATATAGTATGTGAGTGCAAAACACATATTTCATAATCAAAAAGAAGTTTAGTTGTCTAAAACATTCATTTAAGGTGAAATTATGACTATTTGAATATAATAAAAATATTCAATAAAATATTTCATTTTCTTATAAAATAATTTTTATAGAGTTATTTGTAAGAAATTTTTGTAGTGTAAAAGCGAAATAAATTCATACATACTGTAGTACAAATAGTCAAGGTATGTAATTTAATTTACAATGACACGTGGGCCCCCAAATGACAAAAGTGAACGTAGGCTGTGAACCTACGATTTTTTTTTGAGGAAGTAAAGCCAACTGTAGCCTTCGACGATATCAGCTATCTACAAACTATCCTAAGCCTGAAATGGGTGGAAAGGAGGGTGATGAGATTATATAATCTTAGTAAGTAAACAAATATCATCTAAAATATCTAAAGCTAAGTAAATGGAGACAGATAAAATAGATTAGCATAAAAATGATTCACAGCATTTCGAACTCATTTTTATAAGATAAAATAGATTCATTTAATCCAAATAAACAATGAGGCTTATGATTTCCTAAAAAGCTTGGCTCGTGCCAAAATCATTCTCATACTCGATTGTCAGGGATACCTTGGCCTAGGGCTATCCCAACCGAATTTGCCAAGGCTGTTAAAAAGTCATGTACGCATAAATCATGTTTTTATTTTGAAGACATAGTCGTTCCTTGGTGACTTATGGCTTCCTTTTTATGATAATCTGCCAAGGCTGTTAAAAAGTCATGTACGCATAAATCATGTTTTTATTTTGAAAACATAACCATTCCTTAGTGTTGGCTGAGTTCACCCTCATGTGGTGGTTTAGGGTGAAGTGAATTCTAAAGTTTTATCTCAGGAGTTACCTTACGCGCCTCCTCAACCGAGGTAAGAATATCCTCGAATTTCGTACCCCTCAAAAATGCTGGTCCACTCCACTGTAGTGACCAATCTATAACCCACCAATTTAATAAAAATTCAACAGCATGACATGGCAATTTTGTCATTATCCAACCTATCAAGGCAAACAACAGTTTATACATTTTCAACACAAATACCCATCCAGCCATTCATGCCTGCATTATCATAAGCCATTCAATTCAAAACATAAGTTACAATATAGTAAGTAGTCTCCAATTACTCCATTTTCAAGTCATCATTCAATTTCAAGACAATTTATAAAATCATTTCATTTAAACACATTTTTCATAAAGTTACAAAATCGGATAAAAACATACTTTAGATAATCAAGACAATAATAAGGTTACTCACTGTAATGGGAATCGAGTTTTGAGTACTCCGATTCTTAATCCTTGGGTGCTATCTTTTTACTTTTGCCAGAATGCTCACCACCTAGACATAATGCACAATAAGCCATTTGCTACATTTGTGCTAAATTGTTATAAAACCAATTCAGGCTCTATACTAATGCATGAAATGGGATGTGAAATATTTGGGTAACTATCTAAATACTGTGTTCAATATAAATTCAATTATGTACCTACATAAAATGGTATTGGCCTAATTCGATCTATCACCCGATTAATTGGCTAATACGTCCAATTCAACTCCAAACAATTCCATTCTCTCCCAATACTCCAAATCATTAAACACAATTTAAATAACTTGAAATGTGGCAAAATCATCCTCACATTTTTTCTTGAAAAATTCGGCCATGGTGAGTGTACTAACAATATAATTTTTTTATGCTTGATTCTCACACCATAAATCATTCATTCCTAATCAAATCACTTGAAATAAAATAAAGTCCACCATCAACACACCATAGGGAAGATTCGGCCAATGGAGGGTGATGGAAGAAAATGAATTTTTCTTGTTTATTTTTCATGCTACACATCACTAACTAACTAAAAACACTAGAATATATTGAAATCTAACCAAATCCAAGTTCAAAACTCATCCCCCCATGTCCGGCCAACAAGGGTATCCTCATGCAAACTTGATTCTCAACATGGAAAATGAAAAAGAACGCATAGGAAAGGTAGATCACAAGCTAGAATTGAAAAATCTTACCTTTTGTCACTTGATTCTTTGAAATTTTGTGAATTTCTCTTGAATTTCTTAGCTAGGTTTTTGTTCTTCTTCTTTTCTTCCCTTTTCTTCCTTNGATCTTTTTTAAAGCCAAATAATAAAATATCCAAGCTTGACACTTGTCACCATGTTTAAAAACTTAATAATTAAGCTTTCTTCCACCACCACATAAAATCTTTCAATTATCCATGATATAAAATGCTAATGGCTGAAATCCATGGGTATGACAAGTGTTGGGTGGTGTAAAATTATAATTTTGCCCATAGGGTGGCAAAATGATTATTTTGCCCTTATCCTCGAAAAAACGCCGAAATTAAAATTCTTCACTTCTCAAACTCAAATTATACTCCAAATGATCAATCTTAGTCAAAAATTTCATCCAACACTTACATCTTAACCTCGGGTGGCAAAGTGACCATTTTGCCCTTGGGTCATGAAAATTCTAATTTGATTCCAAATCGGTCTTCGAACTCCGAATCACCATTTTAAGTCATTTTGGGGTTTTAAAATTCTCAATTTCATCTTAAAATCTCTATGTGGACTAGTTCGAGGCTTAATTCAACTTAATTGTACCATTTGGTACATTACCGTCTTTTAATGATTTCTGAGGTACTCAAGTAAACAAACATGTATTCTTATGTAAGAATGGCATAATAAACATATTGTAGAGCTGGGCTTGACAATCATTAATAAAGACGACCACAAATCTATCTAGGTATGCTCGAAACACCCTGTTCATCAAGTCCATGAAAGCAGTAGGGGCATTCGTCAATCCAAAAGACATCACAAAAAATTCATGATGTCCATACCTCGTACGGAATGCGGTTTTGGGTATGTCCTCTTCCTTGATCCTTAATTAATGATATCTAGACCTTAAATCAATCTTCGAAAAGCATTGAGCCCCTTATAGCTGATCAAACAACTCATCAATTATGGGAAGTGGATATTTATTTTTGATCGTGACTTTATTAAGCTGCCGGTAATCTATACATAGCCTGAGACTACCATATTTCTTCTTTACGAACAGCACTGGTGCTCCCCAAGGTGACACACTCGGGCGAATAAAGCTCTTATTAATTAAATCTTGCAGTTGTTCCCTTAACTCCTTTAACTCTGTCGGCGCCATTCTGTACAGAGGCATTGATATTGGTTGTATTTTTAGAATCAAATTGATAAAAAATTCGATTTCCCTTTGGAGAGGTAATCCGGGCAATTCTTTTGGAAACACATCTACAAATTCATTTACTATAGGTGTAGCTTCTAAATTTGCTTCTTCACTCTGTACTTCTCTAGTAATTGTAGCCATCACACTATCAACCAAATGGCTGCTGTGACCATAAATAACAAATGACGGCTCTCCAGGAAATTTAAACTTCACCAACTTGCGATAACAATCTACATTAGCGTAGCAAGACGCTAGCCAATCCATTCCCAGTATCACATCGAATCCCAATATTGTCATTAACACTAAATCCACCCAAGTGTCCCTATCTTTAATTTGGACCACACAAGAATGAAACACATACTCCGCAACATATGATTCTTCCAACGGGGTGGTTACTACTAACGGTTCATCCATATATTCATAGTGCTTGCCTAATTTAGGCATGAAATTTGAAGACACAAAAGAATGTGTGGATCTTAGGTCAAATAAAACTGATGCTTCGTAACCATAAATGAAAAGATTCCCTGTTACTACTGCATTTGAGACATAAACATTTTGTGGTGTCAGAGCGAATACTCTAGCTTGTCCCCCCCTAGAAACACCTAATTAAGTTGGCCCTACCGATCCACCTTGTGACGAGAAAGCTACCCCTTTTCCTTCATCCCTTCTGACATTTCTAGTTGGTGCGATAGCAAAATCAGGTCGTATTGAGCCAGGAGCCATCTTTTGGTTATGTCTATAGGTAGGACAATCCTTCTTCACATGACCAATTCTCCCACACTCATAACAAAACGTCGTCATCTGGTTACATGGCTCTGTATGAATCTAACCACAAAAAGTACATAAAAGAACCCACTGACCACTTTGTCTTGGATTTGAATTAGTCATCCCACTATTCATAGCCCGTACGTAATTAATCCCACTAAAATCACTGCTACGTGGGGGACTACAAAGCTGAAAATTTCTTCTTTGATTTGGTGGACTAGAAAATGCTGACCCTCTGAGTAAGTTACCATCCCTTCGACCTGGTTGTCCCACTACATTAGAATCTTTACCCCTACTAGGGTCTCTATATCTGGAAGATCCTTCACCTCAATTTTTTTTACTCATCTCTCTTTCCACCCTAACCTCTGTACGTCCTGCTTTGATTTTTCTAGCGGTATCAACTACTTTGGGATAAGATGTAAATCTCGGAGAGACTAGAATTTTGTATATTGACCTATGTAACCCCTTAATGAACCTTTTGATCTTCTCCTTTTCAATCTGAACCAGATACGGGGCATATCTTGACAATTGAGTAAATTGGATGTCATAATCTGACACTGTCATCCCAAGCGCTTGTATTAAAGTTTCAAACTCCTATGCTTTAGCGTCTCTCACACTTTCAGGTAGAAATCTATCCATGAAAGCTTGTGTGAATTCTTCCCAAGTAAGTGGAGCAGAACCAGGTGGTCTACAATTCTTGAGTGTAGCGAACCATATTTGTGCTACTTCCGTCAATCTAAAGCCTATCAACTCAACTTCCCGACGACTAAAAGAATCCAATGCAGTACAAATTTTGTCCATCTCATCTAAAAATACTTGTGGATACTCTGTTGATTTAGCAGCCGAAAAAAAAGGGGGTTTCAATTTCATAAATTCACCTAGAGTCACCATGACATTTTCCCAATCCATTTCCTCATAAGGTTGATAATCCAAATCTTCAAAACTAGAACCCATTGTTTCATTTGGTTGATACACTCCTTGTCTCTTAAACTCTACAACCTCCTAGGTTAACCCTCGTAATCCAGCAGCTATCTCTTCCAAGGTGGTAGTGGGTACCTAAGGAAAATCACCTCCCGTATCCCCAGAACTGGTACCAACTCTCCTCTCACTAGAACTTTGACTGCTTTGAGGCCCGACAATTTGACCTCTAGGTCCACCTCTCCCACTACTCCTAGAAAAAGATGCACGTGGTCCCTTCGTACCGTCATCTGGGGCATTAAACCCTCTAATTCCTCTTGAGGCGACTCGAGTCCTAGGTGGCATCTCGATGCCTAGACAGTAACAAACACCCTTCAAATAACTATTAAAAATTATTAATAAAGGTGGCTTACTAAGATTAGAGAATTTGTGTAGCCTCCTATCCATAATCCATGCTGCAGTCATGAACCATGAATAAGACTCTACACTACTCGTAACACTTCGCTAACAATACAAGAAATTTTAGGATTTTTCTAAACTTAGGGTTCTTATACCAATATTGTAACAACCCCTCCTTGGTCGCTACCAGCGTCCGAGACTTCTAAAAAATTTTCGCTAAGTCCCGAACAAGTCTCATTTAAGACTTCCGCTAGATTCATTAAATACATATAATCAAATCACATGTGTAAGCAAATATTAATAATTAAATTACTATCTACTTCATTCAAAATAATAACAATTCATGTTTACAAGTTAACAACATTTTTCAACTTCTCATAAATTTCGTTCTGACACAACCCTAAATAACGGAATGACTCGGAGCGGGGTTAGTAGATGCCTTTACCTACTCTGCGGTGGTTCGTATGCATCGATGGTTACACATTAGACTGATCTCTATCTGCAAAAAGGGAAAATAAGAGGGATGTGAGTCTCATAGACTCAGTGATCATCATCGACCCCGTGAGCAAGCGAAGAGGGGAAACAAACATAAAGGTGGAATGTTTATAAACTCAGGAGTAAGCATAGAAAATATATTCCATAAAACTGAGATTTTATTTTTATACCTTGTAGTTCTTAAGAATAATAATTCACAAATAAACATATGTGAAAACAGTTGTAGTTAAGGTATTAGAAAATCTTTCAACCTCGACATCCAATCATCATTAAATTCAATGACAAGTGAAAAATGAAAATTCTCAAATATAAAAAGGTGAATTAATTGATCACCAATGAATAAATACATTTCACTTGCCATTAAATAAAAATTTTCAAGTATTAATGCCATGCATAGTGAAGTAAAAATCTACAAGTAAGCATCGTCCTTGGGTAGGTTTAGTAAAGCCCTTAGGCTTGCTATCTCAGACATCATCACCTACTAGTGGGAATTGCCCACGCCACCATATGAATCGGGGCTTCAGGTCCCCCTTTGCCTACTTGTGGGAATTACTCACGTCACCAAATATAAATCGAGACTTCAAGTCCCCTTTTACCTACTTGTGGAAACTACCCACGTCACCAAATATAAATCGGGGCTTCAAGTCCCCCTTTGCCTACGCGTGGGAACTATCCACGTCACTAAATATAAATCGAGGCTTCAGGTCTTTCTTTTTACAATTAAATATCGATAATCAACAATTCTTACTTTGTGCACAAAGACCACACTTGACCTGGTGTGGTAACAGGTCCTACCCAAAGTATCTCAATCACGTTAAAATAAAATCATTGCAATTTAATACATTTGCATAACATGACAGATTAAAAGCCGTATAATCATAAAATGAATGTTGTGCATAATTTATTTCAAAGCATGGCATATTTACCAAATCGGCATGCTAAATGAAATAAATAATTTATCATCAACTT
>NC_030858.1:10466634-10492210 GCF_000208745.1 Theobroma cacao | reverse complement strand
ATATATATATATATATATATATATATATTATATTATAAGGACATAGTTTTGAAATTTAGCACCCACTCACCTCACAATAGCAGGACGCTACTTCGCTATTGTATCGTGCGTGTATTTAGCTATTTTCTCTTAATTCTCATTTTTTTTCTCCCCTTGCTGTCAGTCTTCCTTCCAACCAGTGCTTTTCTTTCTCTTCTTCCTTCTTCCTTTCTGTTCTTTCTTTTTTTCTTCTAGCACCATCGCTATTCCCCTATTTCTTTCTTTTTTTGTTTCTTTCTTTTCCTCTGTCGTTGCTCCTTCTCTCCTTCTTCTCTTTTGTCGCTACTCTTTCTTTATTTTTTTTCCTCTACCGCTGCTTCTTCTCTCTTTTTTCTGTTTTTTCTTTCTCTTCTTTTTTCCCTCTCTTTCTTCTTTTCGTCGCCTTGTTTCCTCTCCTTTTTTTCTTCTCTTTTTTTTTTCTTCTTTCTTCCCTCTCTTTCTTCTCCTCGTCATCATGCTCTTTCTCTCTTTCTCTTTCTTTTTCTCTTTCTTTTTCTTCTCCCCGAGATGTTGCTCCCCTTCTCTCATTTTTCTTTTTTTTTCCTCTCTTTTTTCTCTCCCTTGGGCCCCCCACTCTCTTCCTTCTCTTTCTCCTTTTCTTTCTTCTTCTCTTTCTTTTTTGTCTTTTCTCTCTTTTTGGAAGCTTGATTTTTCTTCTTTTCTCTCCTTTCTTCTTTCTCTTTTTGGTCAGCCCCCCTTTTTCTTCTTCTTTCTTTTCTCTTCTCTTGTTGGCCCCCACTTACTTCTTTTTCTTTTTCTTCTTCTTTTTTTATGAGTGGGGCGTAACAATAATCTTATCTCTATTTCTAAATTCTACCAAGCCAATAATGTTTGTGTTGAATTTCTTCCATTTTCCTTTTGTGTGAAGGAACTTATGATGGGGGTGAAATTGTTGCAAGGTTAAAGTAGTGGTGATCTCTACACCCTTCAGCTTACAATAAAATTTTTTTCACCTACCAGCACAACAACACTCTCTGCCGCTCGATCCTCTCCACTTCTCTGGCATGCTCGTCTTGGTCATCCATCAATGAAAATTCTACAACAAATTCTCCAAGAAGCTAACTCCACATATAAACCTAAGACTCCACTTTATTGTTCTTCTTGTCAAATAAAGAAAAGTCATAAATTACCTTTTCATGAATCCTTTGTAACATCTAATTCACCATTAGTACTTCTTTATTTGGATGTTTAAGGACCTTCACCAATTACTTCAATAAATGGCTACCGTTATTATTTCCTTTTTGTTGATCACTTTACTCGTTATATTTGTTTCTTTCCATTCAAATTTAAAAGTGAAGTAGTTGACGTTTTTCCAAAAGTTCGAGCTCAAGTAGAATCTTTCTTTAATCATAAAATATGTTCTGTATATAATGATGGAGGAACTGAATATAACAAGCTCAAATCCTTATTTCAACTCCATGGTATTTACCACTATATTTCCCCACCTTACACCACTGAACACATTGGTCTTGCTAAACGAAAGAATCGTCACATTGTCAAAACAGCCTTTGCACTCTTTCATCATGCATCTCTTCTTGCAAAATTCTAGTGCTATGCCTTTGAAATAGCTGTTTATCTCATCAATCGGATGCCAACACTAACCTTTCAGAATGACACACCTTTTCACAAGGTATTTAACAAGCAACCATCATACAAATCCTAAAGGTTTTTGGGTGTCTATGTTATCCATGGCTTCGTCCATATTCAAGTCACAAACTCAACCCACGTAGCACCCCCTGTACCTTTCTTGGCTATTCTTCCCAGCATCATGCTTACAAATGCTTTGACCTAGTTACTAACAAAATTGATCTCTCAAGACACGTTGTTTTTTGTGAAATAATGTTTCCATTCTCTCAAAATTCTAAAACTTCATCTTTATCCTCATCTTTCTCACATGAGCCCACACCTATCTTAACCAAACCATCTCTCCACAAAATTTGGACCAAACGCACTTTCTTCCAAATCAAACACTTCACCCACATCCTCTTATCCAACAATACTCTTCCACATCCCAAGACTTGCGGTCAACTCTCCCACTTTTCTTCCTTTCACCAGCACTTAATTCCTAACCCATGCAAGTCGCATCTTTCTCATCTGATGTTGAAAATTCATCTTAATAAACTGCTGACATATCATGTGATCATGCACCAAGCCTGCCATCTGTTTCACCACTAGATGATCGTGCGCCAACATTCACTCCTTCACAGCCTATAACTCATTCTATGCACAACATTTTTAAACCCAATAAGAAATTTCTTTTCACCAGCAAACACACTCTTCCATCGACCATTGAACAAGCATGTATCTTTATGGCAATGAAGTCTTCTAAATGGTGTGAGGCAATAAGCAATGAATTCAATGCTTTACTTGCTCAAGGAACTTCAGATCTAGTTTCAAAAGCCAAGTCAAAATGTTTTTGGCTGCAAATGGGCATTTCGCATCAAAAGAAACCTAAATGGCTCAATATCACGGTATAAAGCAAAATTGATGGATAAGGGATTTCATCAATGGTCCAGAATTGACTACTCTCAAACATTCAATCCAGTAATTAAACTAACCATAGTTAGCTTGGTCCTCTTTATTGCTCTTCAAAATCATTAGTCCATTAGACAATTGGATGTGAATAATGCTTTTTTTCATGGCCATATAACTGAAGAAGTTTTCATGGCTCAACCACCTAGCTTCATCATTCGAGAATTTGTTAACCATGTTTGTCATCTAAAGGAATCAATTTATGGGTTCAAACAAGCTTACAAGGCCTAGTTCAATGCTCTATGCTCTTTTTTGTGCTTTTGTGGCTTCCACGTCTCCAAATCAGACTCATCTCTTTTTATTTTCCATCGAGGGAACACCTTCTTCTATGTACTTTTATATGTGGATGACATTTTAATTACTGGTTCTTCCTTATCTATCATTAATCATTGTATTTTCTCTCTGGCCAAGCAATTTTCAATAAAAGATATAGGCTCTTTTCTTTACTTTTTGGGCATAAAGGTCATTCCTACCAAGACAGGTTTATTTCTCAGCCAGCACAAATATATCTGCGACCTTCTAGAATGGACAACGATGGTTGATGCAACATAAGTTCAAACTCCACTTTCCACTAGCACATTTTTCACTTTGCATGATGGCACTGCATCCGTGGACCCATCTCAATGCAAAGTATTATGGGTGCTCTCCAATATCTTTCAATGACCAGGCTTGACATTGCATAACCAGTGAATCATCTTGCTCAATTCATGCACAAGCCCACCACCATACACTTAACAACTCTCAAACGTCTTTTGCAGTATCTCAAAGCCACCATATTCCATGGTCTTCACCTACACAAAGGGTGTTTCTCCTCTCTATTGCTTTTAGTGACGTTGATTGGGTAGACAACAAGGATGATTACACGTCAACATTAGCTCATTTGGTCTTATATGGTGGCAACCTCATTTTTTGGAAATCTTCCAAACAATGTGCAATGGCTTAACCATCCATTGAAGCCAAATTTTGATCTTTATCCATAACTGTTGTTGAACTAACTTGGGTCTAGTCTTTGCTTTCTAAACTTTACATTCCAGTTTAATAGATTCCCACCATTCACTATGATAATCTCAACACCACCTATCTTTCTCTAAATCTAGTCATGCATAGTCAAATGAAGCACATAGCAATTGATGTGCACTTTATTCGTGATCTTGTCCAGTAAGGAACATTGTGAGTTCAACATGTTTCTGCACCACATCAACTTGTAGATTGTCTCACCAAACCTCTGTCGAAACAATGTCATCATCTTCTCAAGCACAAGATAGGTGTTCTTGATGGAACACCACTCTTGTGGGGGCGTATTAAGGAGATGACTCCACAAACAAAGGGTAATTTAAATCCTTTGAGTCATACTTTAGCTCTTTAATCATAAGAGTTCTTTCATCTTATTTTAAATTCAAGTACAATGTTATCTTGTACAACTTCTCAATATATTAACTTGTATACTATCACGTCAATGATAATAAATTTTCCATTTCAAATATTTTATAGTATTGCTATGAAAGCCATGAGCCTCCCATTTTTTAGGTAGATTTTGTATGTATCTGCTAAGAATGTTAACAAATCAAAAACTAAAGGAATAAAATTTCCATTATAGAAAGGAAGGAAATAATTAATAAGATACTTGCTCTCAAGATCTTTAAATCTTTTATAGGTAGCAAGGAGCACAAAATAACTATCCATTTATATAATAATTAAACAATCACTATTTCTATGTATTGAATTAGTCAATTCCGTTTAAATTTATTGTAAAGACAAGTCTTGGCCAAGAGCGATTTTGTGTTTACTGGTCAAGTCTTCTCAAGCAAAATTTCAATAGGTAAAATAGTCTTGTAGAGTGGCGTTTGGTGGTAGTCCTTGTTAAGAAAAAAAAAAAGCTTCGGCTTATACTCCTTATATTCTTATTTGACTTGAATGCTTTGAAATGACCAATTTTGATTTTTTTTATGCATTCAAGCGTAATGGCTCTTTGTTTGTTTGTTCTTTCTTTTCTTGGCATCAGACGAAGATGTGACAAATTAGAGACCCATTTTTTTTAAAGGTTTGGTATGGCATCAATTACTTTCTATTTTAGCATCAATCCTATGAAGGTAGCTTGGCAGCTGAATATCTTGATCGAGTCTCAACAAAGTCTAGTAGTTATATATGTGTGTGTGTGTGTGTGTGTGTGTGTGCGAGTTCAAGAATTCGTTCACCTCAATGTGATAATTTTGAGAGTCGTCACCAATCTTATTTATAAAGTATGATTAACCACCTAGTTAAGTCTATTTCTTTAAAATGTTACCTTAAACTTAACCTAAGTTCATTTTAAGAAATAGGCTCTGATCTACATAACAGTTTTCGGGTTCAAAAGTACGGTTACACACAGGGTAGATATTAGCACCTAACAATGCCCGTTCAAAGAACAACACCAATTAATCATGTATTATTCTTATGTGAGCCTTTAATCTTGATCTTTAATTTAATTATTATTTCCCTTAATTATTATTTAGTTGTTATATTTCATTTTTTATTTTATTGGGTTGAAGATTTTCCTTAGACCCCTCTAACACTCAAATAGGGGTTTTCAAAATCCTTCTCAACACAAGAATATTTAAAAAGACACGTTTATCCCTTCGAAAAGGTTACGTCATCGGGTTTTACTTATTCATGATGATTTTTAGTTTTGGATTTCATTTTTTGGTTATTTTTTATTAAATTATTTTTATTTATTTATTATTATTACTTATCGATGTATAAATGAAATCTTCATCTCGGAGAAATTTTTTAAGACCATCCTAATTGTTTAGTGAAGTTTAAGAATTTCTCTTCTCCTATAGTATTTTTTAAGAAAGCTTGTCTCTACAAGCCTTCCAAAGAGGATCCCATTGACAGAGGTTGTCTTTCACAAATCAAATATACATTATTTATGCACATGATACAACCACAAAATGATAACATGATTTTTCAATTTTAAATAATAGGAAAAATACCTTGTATCAAAAAATCAATCATAAACCATCTTAACGCTTTGGTAAAATTTAGAAGTTTTTCTTTACCTAGGGAATTTCTAAGAAAACTCATCTCTACATGTTTCTCGAAAAAGTCCAATCATCGGGGGTTTTATACCCATTTGCAAAGTAACTGACTTGTATGCAATGCAAAATAATGCATGATGCAAAATGAATATATTAATAAAGGTAGTATTGGATTTATAACTTTATAGTTATATAATTGATATTTTACTTTAATTAAATGCCTTTTATTCTTATTAGATTTTAAAATGATTATTTGAATTAATGGAGCTTTGGAATATAAAATTAAGATTTTCCCAATGCCTTGGTGAAAACCCTAACTAACTTTCTCACTTAAGAAAATTAACTCGGAATTGTAACTCTTCACATTCCAAATAAAAATTCCATCATTGGCTTAACTCAAAATAACCATACTTAATTTATTTAAATTTTTTATTTTCATACATATATTATTATTTTACATATTCATCTAAGGTGAATGCAAGACCAAACACTATATATATTTTTTCTACTTTTCACATTTATATTTATTTGTTTTGTGTATTAACCTATTGCTATTATCATTATTTTCATTGTATACATTTTTTGGAAAGAAATAAATTTACTTTTTAACTAATTATGCTAAAATAACTAAAAAATGCAAAAAAAAACTAATTAAAGAAAAAAATGGCCTAAGAAAATACCTTACTTTGGAATCAACAAAGGCCTAGAGAACACTTGACCATATGAGCCCACGTGTGAGCTTTATGTGGGTTAGGTTCGTTTAACCCAGTTTTTTTCTCCTTGTTTTTTTCTTTCCTTCTTTCCTTTTTCTAGTGGGTTGCTATTTCTTTCTTTTCATTGGGCCATGCGTCACAAGCCTCCCACTTTCAACCGAGCTACTTGCTTTGCTTTTCTTTTATTTTTTTTTTGTTAGCTTTATTTTTGTATTGATATGACAAAATTGATTGAACTTCAAGAGTTTTGAACATAAATGAAAGATATTTTTGAATATGAAGAAAATCCTTCAAGGAGTGTTAAAGCTACACTTAAAAGAAAGATATGTTGAAATGCTTTATTATTTAAACATATTTTGAATATGAATGATCATGCTCATGAACTCAATGAAATATTTTTTAATTTTCTAAAAGATCTCTTGTTTTCAAAATTCAAAATGCCAACCTTTAAAAGGATCAAATTCTCAAAAGAAAATACTTGAGTCTTAAATGATAAAAAAAAAGAGCAACATCTATTTCTTTGATTATAGATAGAATTGATTTTTAGAAAGAAAAAGTCAGTTTTTAAGCAAAGATCAACAGTGAAGAATCGATTTTGAGAAAATAAGAAGTCGATTTTTGAAAGATGGAAAGTTTAGAATTTGTGAAGAATCGACACTTTGGAAACAAAGAATCGATTCTAAAGAGACAAAATACAAAAGGTAGAAAACCAAAGAAGAAAGAATCGATTCTACATGGAGAAGATATCAGTTTTTGAAACACCAAAAGTACAATTCAGAAACTTAGTGACCAAGAAAGAGATGGTACAGCTGGATAAAAGTGGAGTGGCAAAAATCAAGTTGAAATTCAAATTTTGGCGCTAGACCACAATGAAGAACCGACACCTTGAGGCAAAAGAATTGATTCTTTAAGATTGCAAAGGTGTCACCTTTAAACCCAGTTCTAGAAGAACTAACACCTCAAAATAAAAGAATAAATTCTTTAGAGACAGAAAGCTATAGACTTTGTGAAGAACCAACAACTCAACAACAATGAATTGATTCTATAAATGCGACAAAATTTTGCAAGCTTATTGGAACATACAAGAAATTATCCAAATTTTACTTTAATAGGAAAAAAATCACAAAGGCTATTAATGTCCACCTTAAGGATGTTAAAATAAAGATGTCAAGAGATTTTGAATGAGTTTGAATCATCTTCAAAGAAGAAAAAAGACAAAAAAAAAAAGAAAGAAAAAGTTGTGATCAGAAAGTTTCTACCTTTAAGCAAAAACAGAGACTAAAGATCATATTTTTATTCTTCAGCTGATCCTTCTTGAACTCAAACTTTCTTTTATCATCCATATCTTTGAGAATCTCTCACACTTTTGATCCTAAACTTCTTTATCAACCTTTATAGAGGTTTTGAGTTAGTGATTCATTAGAATTTACTATTGTATTGTTTATAACTTCAAGAAAAAGGTATAGGGGTTTTGCTTGATCCTTTAAAAGGTTGTATCTTGAGTAAAGGTTGTGTTTGAACTTGAAAAAGTCAGTCTCTTGATAGAGGTTACACTTGATCCTGCAAAAGGGATGTTGTAGAGGTTATGCCTGATCTTGTAGAAAAGACAAGCTGATAGTAGATTCAAACTCCTTGAATTATCAAGGGAGAAGACATAAGCATTGGAAAGTCAAATCTTTATAAAAATCCTGTTTAGTACTTTTTATGTTTTTATTATTTACTCATTTATTTTATACTTTGTTTTGCTATTTCATTCTTTCATATTTTTACTTCATCTTCAAAGATTTTTCATAAAGAGAAAATTTTTATTTAGCAACCAAGTCACCCCCTTCTTGGTAGTTTTACTTTAAGCTTATCTTTTTAACATTTTTTGTTTTGGTCCCTTCAAAATGAAGTTGTTTTAAAACCTTGAAATCCTAAGTATAAAATCATAATGTTGTTACCCTAACCTCATTTTCAACCATTTTATTCTCTCTCTTAATCACATGGCTCTCTCCCCTTCTTTCTATAAACCTTTACACAACCACCTTTTTTCTTATCGGTTTGCCACCAACGGCACACCACCCTCGCCTTTTTTGCCAAGATTGCTTATCAATCAACTAAAAAGTTTCCAAACCCCTCTTCCCCTAAAAAAAAAAAGAATCTTTACTACTCTAAACCCTCACCAAAGAACCACCCCCCATTTTTTTTTAATTTTTCTTGTTATGTGTATGTATGGTTGCTTAGATGTAGGATTGATCTTCTCTCCCTTCCTTTTTTGTCTTTTTTTTTATTTCTCTTCTTATTTTTTCTATGTGTATTCTAGTTGGTAGAAATGTAAGATTAGGGTTTTTTCTTTGTAGAACCCTTTTTCTAGGTTTTTTTTGCTCTTTTCTCTTTTTATAAATGGGGAAGAGGGTTTTAAAAACCTATTTTCCCTTTTTATTGCCATTAGCAATACTTTGTTGGCTGTACGTTGCTAATAGCAATGTTCCGAGTTTGGTAGGTTACCAAGCCTTTGACCTTTCTCAAAAATTTTTAGTTTGTTTCACAAATTAGGGAGAAGGAAACAGGTGAACTGTAAAAGTTACAAACCCTTTCCCAAAAATGGGGTTGCTTGATTTTGGGGGGAGAAAAAGCTGTCTACCATGACAATCCAGCTTTAGTTGGCTTCTTCAGTAATTGCCTCAGTTGTCATACCAAACATGGTGGCAAATCACAAATTTTCATTTTTCTCATTTTTTTTAATTTTTAATTTTTATGTATATATTTATTATTAATTACACTTAAAGGCCTTTCAGGCTTGATGGATTGAAAAACATCAAGCTTGAAAGGCATCAACCTTGAAAGGCTTACTTAAAAGTAGGTAAGGCTTCTTTGAGTTTTAACCTAAAAGAAGCCTAAAAGAAAGTTGGATCCAAAGGAAGATTGGACCTAATAATAACTTAATAATGAGATAAAGAAATAAAAATAAAAATAAAAGAAAAAATAAGATCAGACACAAAATGGTGTCTATAAATCCATTTAAAGTTGGAGAAAAAAGAAAAGCCTTTCCCCTTATATGCAAATGGATAGTTTTGATGTTGAACCAAATCCTTAGGCTTGCTTGATAAGGACTCAAAAGGTTTAAATGAAAGATGATTGATGCTTAAGTAAGTGCGTGCATTGTATATATGTGTGTGCTACTACAATATAATGGAAAAGACCTTCAAGTGAGGTTTTTCCACATTTAAAGGTCAATAGCACTTCATTTTATTGTCCTTTTAAAAAATGTGATAATTGTAAGAAGTGTTAAATGTTGATAGATTTTAATTTCAATTAGAGCATTAAGTAGACATTTTTAATAAAAAGAGCAACTACTTTTTTATTGATGAATGTAAAACATTTTTCAGAAACCATATTTTATTCATACATCATCTAATCTCTTAATATTCTTCACAATTGATTCCTTTCCCTTCCTTTATCTACTTTTGGTTTTCCAATTTTGACATTTGCTCTAGTCCCCATGTTATGAGTTTGAAGCTTTAATCAAGATTTGTGTGGTGCTTAAGTCTCATGTGTGAAGACTAAGTAAGCCTAACTGTAATTGTGATGCGGAAGTGTGAGCTAAAGAAGAAGATATGTGAGAAATAAAATGTATTATTCATCACAGCCCAATAGACTAATGTCAGTTATTGGTGTGTTTTTCCCTTATGGTGGCAATTTGGTGCCTTATAATGAAACCTAAGGGGTTATTTATAATGATAAATAATGTACTAAACTTAGTAGAAATATGGCAAACCACAACTATGAAAATTGACTAAATCTAAACCTACTTGCAGTGCAAATAAAGTAAATAACAAGTAAGGAAACCTAATTATGGAAAGTCTCCTAATTTTCATAAAACACTTAACTGCCACTCTTCCTAGCAGCCAATAGATCACCCTTATATGGACTGTTTTCTTATACGCGGTTTTCATTTGCGTGGCCCCCTTGCACACGACATTCTAATGCACGACCCACTAATGCGCATGTTGTGTGCTCGACAACCCTTATTCTTTACTGGCTCAGTAGTTGTCAAGGCTAATCTGGTCACTGATACTTGATTTGTGACATTTTTTCCCACTTGATTTCAACAATGCCTTTATTGCTGAGTAGCTTGTTTCCACTGCATCTTGGAACTGCCACAAATCTTTTACTAGTCCCTAACTAGCTCAATTGCCCCTTTTGGCCTTGGAATGGCACGAGTGTGTTGTACATCTCGCTTGTCGTTGCTAGCATCAGCTTAGTAGGTTTGTTTGAGATTGTTTCTCATGAACACCTCTAACACCAGTTGTGTCAATTAATGCGAATCCCAGGCTTGCATCTCGTCTTTGGATCCTTTGTTGACTTTAGGATACACTACTATCTCCAGGACGTACCTTTCCTTTAGGATCCTGATTGTGGTGGACTTTGGTGCTCAGTCTATCGGCACCATCCTACTTTGATCTCTAGCTCATATGCCTTAGATTTGCCTAACCCCCATGTGGCTTACCCCACTGCACATATATGTAAGACTGCCTGGTCATACTACTACCTTAGTCGTGAACTTCGTCTCTTTTCGTTCTGCCTCGACTCAAACTTGAGTCTTATTCGTTAAAGCCCTAGCCTGATCGTCTAATTTCCCATGGTACATTTGCATGGTGCTTGTGTGAAACACGGGGTGGATCCTTTGTTCCATAAGCAAGCTTGACTTGCATATGTGCACACCTTCGTTGAAGATTGACCAAATTGCCTTTACTTGGTCGTGACATTGCATAGTGTGACTTGCTGATTTTTTTGGCCACATGCAACACGATCTCTTCAAGATCCCTGACGTGCTCCTCAAGTTGCCAATTGTCATGCTGCATCAATGTCATCAACTCATTGAGCCTTACATCTTGATGGATTAGTGTATCCATCGCGTTGAAGCTCATCATTTTTGGACCACAATTGTTTGATGCTGATCTCAATATGCTCAAAGTTGTCCCACACTTTGTCCATGGTCATCTCCATGCGAGGTAGTCGGCTGTCAAGTGCGGACAAGACGCCTTTAGACTCATAACGCTTTATTGCACCCATGTGCACAATTTTCCTATTTGCAATGTCTATGGAAATCTAGATTAATGGGTCCAAGTTTGACTTAATCTTGTTACCAATTGATGTCATTCTTTTTTTTTGTAATATACCTAAAGCTCGTTAAAGAGAGGGCTTTGATTGAATGCCAACTTTCCCTAAAAGTTGATGTTTGTTCTGATACCGCTTGTACGAGCTTAGAATTTTAATCAAGATCTGTGTGGTGCTTAAGTCTCGTGTGTGAAGACTAAGTAAACCTAATTGTAGTTGTGATACGGAAGCATGAACTAATGACAAAGATATGCAAGAAACAAAATATATTATTCCCACGACCTAATAGACTTGTGCCAGCTATTAGTGTGTTTTCATTTATGGTGGTAATTTAGTTAGGGATGGTAATGGATATCCTATTACAAGATACTTGCAGGTACCCAAACAGGTTATATAAGGTTAGGGTGCCCTATAATATGGTTCGGGTAGTGTTCATGAAGTAATTTCACTACCCATATCAGGTTTGGGTACCACTCCTTAGGCACCGGATACCCAAACTCGATTATATATTTTTCTAATTTCATGTAATTAAAGACAAACCCATATTATTAATTAAATAAATTCATGAAACTATGATTATTAATTAACTTGTAATAATAAATATACTCTATATATTATGTTTATTTATAAGGAATACAATTGCTATTATATATATAGTTTTAGTATATATATTTCAAATATAAATATATTTACTTTTTATTTTGTGTTAACGTTACAAAAATTATAATTTATAAAATTATTAATTATAATATATATACCTTTATTTATATAAATTATTTGAAATTTTGACTACAAATAATTTTTAATTCTCTCTCTAATTCAGTATTGTTCCAGGTCCTTTGATATCATTATCTAATATGCTTTTAAGGTGACATAAAGTCAAATATTTAAAATTAGGTGTCAAAATTAACTTTATTGAGTTATTGACAATTATTTTTTAGTTTATAAATTACTTTTGTTTTTAAAGTTATTATTATCCATTCTAATTCTCTATTTTAGTATTCTTCGAGACTGAAAAAACCCTTTTATTTACGATGTATTATTGTAAAATTAAATTTAATAATAATAACATAAAGAATTTGGTTTTCTATTTATAATTAAGAACAATATCCAAAATTGTGTAAAAATAAAAAGTAATGAAAAAAGATTTTAGAAAATAATTTAAAGTTGTTGAATAGAACTTTTGAGAAAAAAAAAATTCTTGAATAGCATTAGACTAATATATAATTTGTTTTGTAATATTTCTTAAAAATAAAATTATACTCAGTTTAATTCGAACTATTTTCGACTTCGAATTGATTAGGTTCTGGTGGTTAATTTTTTTGGCCAAATCGAGTTGAGACTATTCAAGTTTGGATGAATTGATTGGATTTTTCGGGTTTGGATCAATTTTAACTATGCGACTGATTCTATGTTTCTATATATATATTACCATTTATTATATAACGTCAGTTACCTAAACATTTCAGCTCATACGTCTGAAATTTGGCTTTGACTAAAGAGGCGTATGGACCCTTACAAAAATAGTAAACATGCAATGCTATTTGGTATTGGGAGCGCAATTTCTTGACTTTGCCCTCGCTTTCTTGGTAATGACTATTCCGGGTGTATAGGAATAAGCTCAAAAAATTATTAAATAAAAATACCTTCTAACTAATTTTAAAAATTATTATCACATAAGATAAAATTTATTCAATTTTCTTATTTTTTTTTTCTTTCCCTTCTCATTTGCCTCCTTCCATCTCTCTTTAAATTTCTTCTACCGCCAGAGAGTGACGAAATGCGATGACTATGAAATATATTATAATAGCAATTTTATTTTATGAATCAAACTATATAATAGTTATTCATGTACTATTTTATTTTCATTTTTAAAGATATATTTATTGCTGAACTAACACACCAAAAAAGAAAATAACTTCTTCCTATTTCCATTGTCCATGCCATGAAATACAGTGGATTTGTCTAAATCCCTTTCGCAATTATATCTGAATCCTTTTTCAATTTGCCATTCATGCATAAAACAATATGCCGAAAAGTTGGCATCTACAGCACTCCGAATGCCAAACCTTATTTGTCATTTCAGATTTCCAGTGCAATTTAACAGGTTCCATAAGCTTCTTGACATTATGAAAAATTACAGATGAACTTACACTACAATATTAGCAAACAGGACAGTAAAAAGCATCAGCGTTACATGACTTTTCATTAGTATACATGAACGCTTTTCTGATTCATCATAGAATGTTTTCATTAATAAGTGGGGCAGTGGGTATTTTGGTGTATTCCATATCTGCTTGCAATTCAACCTCTTCTCCATGAGTCTTCTTGCATTGGTAATACAAAACAGTGTATGCTGTATGGCCAAACATCCTCGCCAGCCAGATTGAATTCAATAGTAGCAACGTGATAACAACTCGGATTGCTTCCGATTGCTTTAACGTGATCAGTCTTAAACACTGCGACAGTAGTAGAGGTAATATGGTTAACAGAAGATTCAATATAAACCCTTGTAACTTCATGCCTTTGACAATCTGTGCAGCCTTCCCAAGTGCTTCGATCCCGAATGTTTCTTCAAGTACGGAAATAACAAGGGACAGATTCCAAACAACGGATAAATAAGAGTAGAAAACCATAGCTGAAATGAAGAGCGGGATAGCAAAAACTGATGAGGTGACTTCACTTCCAAGAATTAGAACAAGTGGAAGCAGAGTGACCAAGCAAAGAAAGATGTAACCAAGACCAAAGAGAGTGATGTAGAAACAAGTAACAAAAGGCCTTTTCAATGATCTGACTGCCCTCAATACCAAATCCTTGATGGATATCTT
This sequence comes from Theobroma cacao, assembly GCF_000208745.1. Taxonomy (NCBI): domain Eukaryota; kingdom Viridiplantae; phylum Streptophyta; class Magnoliopsida; order Malvales; family Malvaceae; genus Theobroma; species Theobroma cacao. The sequence continues at coordinate 10,477,978 of NC_030858.1, read as the reverse complement.
TTTGCCACCATGGATTAAAGCTGATGCATGGGTCGTTGATATTGCCAAGAATAAGGACGCAACGGCGATGATAAGCAAGAAAATCCATTCAACTCCAGCATAGATTTTGATGTCTTTCTGCGTACCAATTAAAAGGTTGGTAAATTCAGGAGTACCTGGAGTTGTAGGAATAAGGTGGCTTTGCTTGGCTATCAAATCGGTGATCAATGATTTAACCGAGAAGACATTGAGCAGGTAGAGCACGGTGTGAAGGGAGATGACGAGTGCTGCTATGAAACCCATGAGTCTCCCATTTTTGAGGTAGATTTTGTATGTATCTGCTAAAAGTGTCAACAAATCAAAAATCAGAGGAATGAAATTCTCCATTGCAGAAACGAAGGGAAGAATGAATAGCTAGGATACTTGCTCTCAAGATCTTTATTTCTTTTGTAGGTAGCAAGGAGCACAAATTAACTGTCCATTTAATTATATACTAATCAAAAAATAATAATATTTTTATGTGTTGAATTAGTCTGCTCCGTGTAAATTAATTGCAAAGAGAAGTCTCGGCCAAAAGCAATTTTCAGTGTTTAATAGTCAAGTCTTCTCATGCAAAATTTCCAAAACGTCAGATAGTCTAGAAGTGTGCAAAGTTGACTTCGACTTGTACTTCCTACAATTCAAATTTTAATATGTTTTCTTTTTTCTTTTAAATTAACATCATGCGGATATGAAAATTATGTCGTTAGGTTTACTCAATGAAATTATAAAATATCTTTTTAAGTGTGAATGAATAAGATAATTTTTAAATTAAAATTATTTTGATAATTTGATTGAGGAAAATTAATGGTATAACTTTTCTAAAAACAAAAGAGACTATAAAAAAATTAAAACTTAGAGCATTATTAATTCTCCCATCGTGTTATCATTAGTGTCTCAATTCGCTTTTTTCAATCAAATTTGTTTAAATTTGACTATTATTTGTTTATAAATTATCATTAATTGAAATTTTATAAAAAAATATTTTTTAAAAACTATATAACTTAATTTTCAAGTGTATATTTATTATAATTTCATTTAATCAAATATTTTAAAATAATTAAAATTAAATTAATTGGGTTAAATACAAAATCAACCTAAAGAAAAGTCAACCAGATGTTAATTGGGTTAAAAGAAAGATCCTCGAAAAGAAGAACAATGAAGCCACCTAAGCATGAAAGAAACATCAAGCTTAAAAAAGGAATAGTTTTGTCGATTACCAATAATCGTATTTGGTAACAAAATTCTTGACTGTGTCCTTTTTCTTGGGAATTGACATAGTCCCAACCAAATTGCAAGCAGAATGTTGTCATCAAATTAATATAATCACCTTGTTAATCAAGTTAAGTAGAACATGGGGACACCTGTTACTAGAGAAAGTAGGGTGTTAACACAGTTTTGACTTTGCTTATCCATTGATCCACCTTGTGCATGCAGCTAAAGCAGAATGGTTGCTGTAATATTTTCTTTTTAATTTTTACTAACTATGAATTAAAGATGAAATTTAAGATTTTTCCTTAACTTAGCTGTTAGAAACATTCTTCTTCACAATCCTATCCATCAAAGGCATTCAAAAGTTTCTAGGCAGCTTTCTTCAGTATTCTCATAATATATTCTCTCTGTCAATTGTTCAGATTTCAATGTTTTCCCAACAATCATTTGAACTTTTTCCCTCAACAATTTGTTTTTCATTTTCGTCCACATCAAATACCACACGGTTCTGATCCTAAAAGAAAAGTTTCTGCAGTCAATATTCCTGAAGCAAATCATGAACAGAAATACAAAATTTGTTGCTTGCATTCTCAGAGGGAAAAATGATCCCACTTAACCATTGAAAAGTGAGAAAAAGCACACAGCAAACCATCAGCTTGGTTGTTGAAACCAATGTGCATCTTCACCTTTCTAAAACCCAAAGTCATTCTCCTGCATTTTCAGTCGTCCTATGTCCTATTGATATGTTGGATCTTCACCTTTTTAAAACTCGAAGTCGTTCTCCTGCATTTTCAGTAGTCCTATGTCCTGCTGATACTATTTATAATAACCTCAGCTCAAAAAGGAATTCTTTGAGTTTGAATTCTCTCTGTAGAATCCTAACTATAACATGATATAAATGTGATAACAGTAAAAAGAAATGTACACTAAATCTGTTTGATGTTAACATGCAAACATCTTGAGCAACCAAGTATTTTCTGGATATAATTTTGCCTTCATTCTCTTCTTAGGTTAGAAATTAAAATTGATAAAATAATAATACAGAATCATATTGTTTAATATTGCGTAGAAGTTTGCTCCAAGTTTCTCACTTATTCTTGACAGCTGGCAGAAATGCAGCCAGGCCCCCTGGAGAAACCTAGTTGAAGAACCCGTGCCAAACTCAATACAGCAACAAGCAGGAAGAAAGAATGATGTCATTTGTCATAACAAATGATCACACTTCTTATAAACGGGCTGGCAGAATTGCTGGGTACATACAAAGTAAAGGGTCACAAAAGTGGAAAAGATGAAACAACAATTGTTTGATAATCCTACATGTTTGATATGAAAAAGTAGTTCACGAATAAATCTGCATTCCGCAAATGATCTGCAACGGGAACAAGCCTATTGCACAAAAAGATGGATGATAGCAGACAAATAACCAGCCAACTGAAAAAAAAAAACCAACGATGAGCAAAGTACTCAGCAATCCAGCCGACTGACTGGAATTATTCTGCTCCATCATAGGAGAAGAATATTAAAATAACTTTACCTGCGCTAGAATACTTTTTCCTGTTTGACCTTCAATAACTAAGCCCGCTGTGAGACCAATCATTGCCCATGCCCCATTAATTGCTTCAATTCGGCGTCTTCTCTAAAATGACAGGAATAGTTCCAGCAAACAACCTTAGGTAAGCATATTGATGTAAAAACCATCCTTATGACTGACATCTATTCGTACCAAGAAGGACATGTTTTGTCTTCTACAATGTAAAAACAAAATTACACTGCTGACTTCCCTCTAGCAAACCAAAGTATAAAATCTAAGGACAGGAAACGGAAGGGGACATAAATAAAGTAGCAGCTAGTATAAGCCAGAGCCCAACAGAGCACCAAACTTAGAAACACTCGAGATCTATAGAACAACACGTGCAAGTGGATATCAAAGAAATATCACAAGTTCTAGTAAATTTTGTTATTTTCCAATTTTCAATCAGAACTTCAGCAGGTAACTCCTGCCATTAATATCTTCTCAAGTGGTACCTACCAATGTACAAGCAAAGATAATAAATTATCATTAACATGAAATCCTTTTTACCTGGAATTTCTCTTTAGCTTTAATTTGCTCCATTTGTTTGGCAGCTAATCGTTTAGCTTCCAAAGGGTCAACCATGATGACATCATTACCTGGATCTCCTTTCCCCAAAGACACCTATTAGATACAACATGGAAAAAAGCCCATGGTCAAATAAAATTTGATATGAGACGTAGTACGTTTTCCTTTTATTGACTACTGCATAAATATGTGGCATTAGCAAAAGCATTTCTCCTCGCTGAATCACAAGTTCATTGAAAGACATGACAAGGGATTGGCAAAAGACAAGAAATATAATAACATTGCAACTCCAGCTAATTCAAAGCAATTTGAATGCAATACAGAATCTCCAGCAATAGAATAAAAAGTGAAAAAAATAAAGTAAAATTCACTGTTTTGAATTAGCTAATTTTGACAGATTAATTTAATATTTTGAATTATTCAGTTATAGAGTGTTAAAGAAATAACTATCATTAATAGGCACAATAGGTGCTTTTCTCACTAAGCTATTGACAGCAAAATCTGGTCAGTCCTCGCTCAATATAATTTTTAAAAAAATATTTTATTTGATACCATTATGTGTCATTTAATGGTTTATAGCCACAAGTGAGGCAAAGAGACAACCCATGAAGCCAAAATTAGGCTACAAAGTCATTTTGCAATGAACCTTTTTCATCAAGCACTGCCAACATCAATATAATTTCTATTTTCTATTCTCCATATGCACAACTGATATAAAACCAAGTCACAACAAATTAATGAGTCCATTTATATATTATGTACTACAAGAAGACAGTCACAGATTTACCTCTAAATCAACCAATATTCATCTAGACATGGAGATCTTACTACCATGAAGCATTTATTGACTAAATCATTAATCACATACCTACAAAACCTTTCACCATATTCAAACCAAATATACTGGCATTATACATGAAGAAGCCTTGGTTTAAGCATACATTAGGATAGGCCAAGATTCGAAATGCCTGGCCCTTGGTTTTACTGGTATGTAGACTTGAATAATGGTGTCTTCCAAATCTCCACCTGAAATTGATAGAAAATTTTAGAATTGAAATAATCTTAAGATACAAATTAGGACTTCAACTTTTTGTCCTCTAAATTGATCATGGATCATAGACAACTGGTGGCGTAAAAAAAAATAATAACTTCAAACTTCAAGTTGGTCCAAGCCATAAGTAGATATTATGTGCAACCTTATCACATGCTTTGAACAAATACCTTTAATAACTGAAATTGGAAGAAGCATGCCCAGGATAATACTAATTTCTCTACAAAGAACTTCTCATGTATTGTCAGATTAATATGCAAAATAGGTTTCCCAACAGCATTCAACTCAGAAAAACTTTGGGCAGCTAAATGAAGCAAGTTCAACATGATATCATGGTCTGAGCCATTTATTGGACAGAAGTGTTAACTTCCGTTTGGTTCCAATTCAACTATTTCAGCGAAAGGAACATATTTCATCAGTAGCAAAGGAACTCAATTTACCTCAAGAGGTCCAAGATGGAAAGTCAACTAGCAACAACCTTTAGCATAAACCTCTTTCACAGTCCCCCTTAATCTAACATCAACTCGAGAGATTTATAACCACGAAAATTGAAGCGAAAATTAAGAATTAAAACATCGTCAAGCAGCAGCACAAACAAAAGATTGAAGTGTTGAATGAATTCAGAAACAGAAGCATAGCTAACTTTACTTTTGAGAAAAACTCCTGAAATAAACAACTCTTACTTTAGTCGTGGAAAATAATTACATAAGCTGTCAGAAAACAGACGCTCCAACCCCATTAATATTCCAACCCCACATTAATAATTAAAGTTCCATTTGTTTTCTTGTCTTTCTCCTTTCTTTCTTCCTTCCTTCCTTTTTTTCCCCTAGTAACTGTTGCAATTACAGATACAATCAAATTTGTTATACACAAGCAACACTTGGCCTAAAATAAGGCGAATACCCAGATGGTAAAATCATAAAATGATTTACTAAAGGAGGACAAGGAAAAGTTTGAAGAATAAATGAGAAAGGAAATGCAAGAAAAAGAGCACACGGAGAGGTGGGTATTGGAGAAAAAGGAAAGTGAAGTTCACCTGAAGATGGCAGCAGAGCAACGATGAAATTGAAGAGTAGGAGAGGAGAAGGGGAGACTTCCATTGAAGAAAGGTTGTGGTTGTTGAGATGAGCACATCGCCATCATATCTTCTGGAGTTGTATTTTCTAGTTCCTCTCTATCCATTTTGACAAATTTGAGGGCCCTTTATAGTGGCCAAAAGATGGGAAAATTGCTATACCCCAACTCAAAACTCTCAAAATTATATCGTCACCTCGTTTGTTCTAAGAAATTAATTGATTGGCACATTACTATTTGGAGTACAGGCATCCAAAGCCCACTGGGCCAGCATTGTTTAAAGCCCATTTTATACATTGCTATGTCAATTCAAGTGTTGTTTATAATTATTAAAAAAAATTTATCTATTACTTTTTGATATAATAATCATCATTGTTGGTATGCATAAGACCTATTTATTAATTGTAGAGGTCCATTCATATTTACTCTTCAGTCACATTATCCTTTATCCTATGCTAAGCAAGAACATTTGCCAACCTCACTGTCTTTTCAAAATCGAATTTGCCTATAAATATGATGTGCATCATGCTTGTCACTTGTTCAATGACACTGAACCTCACTTTTGAGTTTTTAGAACTTATTACTTATTCAAATTCATCAAAATTTAGATATTAAATCCACAAGATATTTCTATATCCATATAATATAATGATTTGACGTTTAGTTTTAAACAATAATTTATATCAAAGTATTTTACCCATATTACTATGAGCTCATTTAACGTTATGATTGAAATTGGATTTGATTGCAATATGAAATTGGATTGTAAATGCGATGCGAACAAGATAAAAATTAGGACAAAAAATCTTACTTGTAATGAATTTATTCTTGATTGCAAAAGCGAATAAAGATCTACAATTACTTTAACTCAGGATGCCAAACAAGGCCTATGTAATGCTAATTACCAAGTTTTTCCCTTTATTAGGCCAAGTAAGAGCAAGTTTATTGATAAGAATGAGTACAAGATCCATTGGATTACAAAGTTAGAAAGCCTAAGCCCCTTTATGCAATCCACTAATTTAAGTATTTGCTCAGCTCACTACCTATTATACGTAATGGGTTAGTATGATATTCTCCTGATGAACGCATTTTTCTCATGATGAACGTGTTCTTACTATGATGTTCACAAACATTCTTCTCATAATTGACTTAAGTAAACACTCCAACTTAATCTATATATAAGAGCCTTGATGATTCATTGTACTTATTGAAAACTCAATAAACTCTTTTTTTAAGATACTCTCTCAAGTTTTCTCTTATTAAGCTGTTCCTCTGCTTTACCTTCTACCTTACTTTTTGCCTTGCTCTGCCATTGCTATATTTTTTGTCTTGACCCATCATCACCTACCATAACACTAAGTATTTCATCACCATTGACACATCCCATTTTACTTGTTGTAATACTACTTTTCTCCCTACTCTATAATTTGGAGACTACATTATGAGAAGTGATTGCATAAAATAAAATATCATCAAAAATTATGTTTTACTAGAAGATATGGATAGTTTCATCGACAATCAAGACACATTTGTTCTCACCTACATCTAAGAGCTTATGAAAATGCTTAAGGCTTCCCACGAAAGTATGCAATTTTCAAAAGGCAACAACAAGCAAATGATGTAGATGATTTCCCAACTTGTACTATTTACCACCACGATTTCTCAAGCTAAACCCATGCAACTTAATGGTAGTGAAAAAGTGAGTAGAGGAACCAACAACAAGAATGAGAATGGAGGAAGCACAACTGATACAATAATCACCGATAATGCTAATGCAACAAATCCTTTTGTTGTTGGTAATCTACTATAACAATTTTGCCAACCACCACTCAAGGCTTTGTGATAAAAGAAAAGCTCTAGAAACCACTTGACCAAAAGAACAAGAACCTAAACTTTTCAAAGTTTGACCTTAAGTTGCCTTATTTGGTTAGTGTAACTGCTAATCCATATCCTAAGGACTACACCAAGCCTAAGTTCAAATGGTTTCAAGATCAAGTCACGAAATTTGTAAAGACCTTTGGAGTAGCAAGATTGGACGATGACTTGAAGCTAAAGGAGTTCTCCAAGTCTCTTACTAAAAAGCTAGACTTGTTATGTTAATCTCACCCTTAATCTATCAAATCTTGGAGTCACATATGAAGGATGATTGGAGAAAATTTTTTTTCTATTCAGGAGAAGGTTACTTTTGTTGACTTGGGAAAGGAGCAATAAAAGTTTAGGGAGAATCTCAAGGAATACATTTAAGGGGCATTTGGTATGTTGTAAGTAAGGAACTTTCCTTGTAATTTAATTGGGTGTAATGTGCTTATAGCATTGGGTTTGCCAAAAAGACATGGGAAAGTCTTCCCATTGTAAAGTGATTACCAAGAGCAAAAAGAATAACATTCCCTCTCCTCATGGATGCAAAGTTACTTTCCCTTTGCAAAAGGAAAGTTGCAACTTTTATTATTTCCAAATTATCCTACCTATCACACGACCCTCTTTTCTTTTTCTTCTTCTTCTTCCTCTAGTCTCTTGTAGGAACCCTAGTCGCTCACTTACACGTTTTAGTCAAAAGTAGAGATCTGAATCTAATTTGTTGAGTGCTTTTGAAGGTTCTATCTATGTTTGCCTTACTTGGTTGCTTGGGTTTTTAGAGTCTTGAAAAGTGGGAAAGGAAGTCTTCACTTTTCAGTTCAATCTCATGGTGAAGGAAAGACTAAAGAAGGTGGAAGAATAAGTTGTAATGTGAACTAAGGTGGAGTGAAGACAAAATAAAATTACAAAAAGAATGGGGGTTGGCTTTTGAACAAAATAAAGATAGATTAAAAATAAGGATAGATTTAGGATCTAATTAAAATATATAAAAATGATACCTTAAGTTAGTTTAATCTATCCTTACTTTTTTATATCTTTTTATTTAATCATTTTAAATATAAACTTGCTCTTACTATTTATGTATACTTATAAATAATACTACTATTAATATTATCAAAAGCATTTACTATTTATTTCAAAAAATAAAAGGAGAAATCATTAGCAAAAAAACTTAAGATGAAAAAATTAAAAAACTCTTTAAATAATGTTTTTTATTATTCATGTGATAATTCTTGGTATTATTACAAAATTATTATTTTTAATAATTTTAAGCTTTATTACAAAACTAAATATTTAGTAGTTTTTCATATTTTCATATTAAATAATTAGTATTCAAATATTATGTTATTTTTGTCATGCTATTATTTATTATTTTAAAGTGACAAAATGAAAAGTTAAAAATTTACATTAAAAAGAAGGTAAGTTTATTCAATAATTTTATATTTTCAAATATAAGGGTAATTTTGTAAATTTACACTGCATTCCTTGTATAATGCTTCCAAACCAAGCACTACAATATAATCTTCCTACTAATCACATTCCTTACAATTATCATTTTCCTATGTTATACCAAACATTACAAAGTTATTTTCTCAACAATCATATTTCTAGCAATCATATTCTCTATAATCATATTCCTAGTAAAATACTAAGCACCACCTCAATGCTTTAAAGAAAGGGTGTTGAACATACAAGATTCTAATGATGAGAAGGAATTGGTGAAAGTTTGCATCCAAGATGTTTGATGAGTATAAGATGCATTAGGAAAATTTACTTTTTCTCACCTTTACTACTTTGGTTGAAGCCACACAAAAAATCAATAATACAATTCTTAGGTAAATAAGAGTTAAACATTTTGAGATAAGGAATACCTTGATAATGAATGCAATTCAAGGAAGAGGCAAAGAAAGAAGAGACCTTCGACCTAATATGTGTCCAAGATAAGACAACCTAAGAAGAAAACATGATGAAGAGATTGATTTTTCCCATCGTTCTCAATCCCATCAAATAGAGTGAGAGCACTTCTTTGCGAATGATTTAGGGATGGATTGATGAACTTCCCCTACATTCCACGACAACAAAAAATAAAAGAGAAGTCCAACCCAAGTTATTGTGACTATCATAGAAGAGCCTTGCTTATAATATTTTATAATTAGAGGAGACAAGCATGAAAAGTAGTTGTTTGAAACAACAGGATCTAGAACAATCCATCTTTCACTTATGTAAAATACTTCTAAGGCTTTAACTCTTGATTACTTCATATATTGAATGTTGACATTTTAGGAAAAGAAATCCATGTTTCAATCACAACTTTATCGCCTATACTTTGTTGCAATGATATTATGCTATTGGATGCAAGCTCCACCGCTCATTCTTTGGCCATAGTTCATTATTCACATTTGAGTTGTAATTTTATCATTCATAGTTTAATTGCAATTATATTATATATGTTATTAGTAGCAAGCTTTATCACTCATTCTTTAGCCATAGTTCATCACTTATATTTCAAACGTAACTTTATTGCTCGTACTTTGACAATAACTCTATATTTTTCTATTAGCTGCAATTTTATCACTTATTTCTTGATTATAGCTTGCTATTTATGAATTGGCTACCACTTTTAGGTTGAACTAATCTCTTTCACGTTAGGATAAAAGGTAACTTTCCATATACAAAGTTGAGATTTTCCTTTTAGTTGTATACAGTAATATGAAGTAACATGTATATGAATACCATTACTCAGACAAGCTTGTTAAGGACTTGTCTATTGAATATTGGCAATCACAAGTCAACTTTCAAATTATTTTATTGTATATGTATTACACGAGTACTAGAATTACTAATAGCTATCGTAACGTGCGAGTCCGGGAAACCGACTGCTAGACGCGAATGTGAAAACTCACTAAAAAAATAAATTAAGAGTCGCCACCAATCTTTTTTACTAAGTGCGATTGGCCATCTATCGATTTGATTCTAATCGATGAAGCCTTAAATTAATTTTAAGCCCACCAAAAAGAACTTTGAACTGGTCTACGATTTTCTAGATCTAGGCTCGGGAGTACGGTTACGCCCGGGGAAGGCTTAGCATCCCCGGGACGCTCGTTCCATGAACGGTACCATTCTTACATTATCCTATTAGGCTTTAATTTTTAAATTAGTTATATTTCCTTAGTTATTGTTCACTTATTTTTATCTCCTATTTGACCTAAAATAGAATGCAAATACGAGGCAGGATGCATGGCGTGAAAAAAATGCCGGACGAATAACTTTTTATCAAGGATATTTTCTTGAATCCGCCTATCATACTGGTGGGACTCGGGATATTCTCTCACCTAGGGAATTATCCGAGAAACTCGCATTCGCAAATTTGACGAATAATTCCTATCATCGGAGTTATCGTACGTTTTTCTTTAAAAAGAATGTTTTCATGCATAATGAACCTAATTCGGGCGAAAGCCTTTTATTAAATATGTCTCTCGAGCCCTCCCATCGTACTGGTGGGACCTGAGGACATCTTTTCACCTAGGAGACTTTTCGAGAAATACTCGCCTTCGCAAGATCCTCGGAAGATCCCATCATCAGGGCTTAAACTCGAACACAGAAATATTTATATGCAATAATATGCATGATGCAATATATATGTACATAACATGCCAATACAATTGTTCATTTTTATTATCAATTATTACTTTCATTTTATTTTATTTATATTTTTTTTATTATCATATTTTCTATTTTATTTCTAACTATTATTATATGTTTTTTTTATACTTTACATTTTATTTTAAGTTACTCTTATATTTCCCTTTTATAATTAGATAAATTGTTTATGATTCCATGTTACTTTAATGAATAACAATTTTCTTTTTTTTTATATTATTTATTATTTTTATATTTTTTATATTTCGATTATCATATTATTATTATTATTATTTTTTATAGCAATCTTTCATTCAAATCTAATGCCTAAAATTTTATATCTATGTTTATATTGAATTCTATTTTTACTCTTTCCACTTTTTATCTTATTTTTT
>NC_030858.1:10413495-10463339 GCF_000208745.1 Theobroma cacao | reverse complement strand
CATCCCATACACCAAAGAGAACGGTGTAGTTCTCGTGGAAGTTCGGACTGTTGTGCGATAAGCATGCAAAGCAAAAGGTAACTTCTCATGCCAATCTTTGTATATATCTGTCATCTTTTCAATTATCCTTTTAATGTTCTTGTTGGCTACTTCCACCGCTCCATTCATCTTTGGGCGATAAGGCATTGAATTGTGATGCTTGATCTTGAACTTGGCACAAACCTCTTTCATCATCGAACCATTGAGGTTACTAGCGTTATCCGTGATGATCCTTTCCGGGAGACCATAGCGGCATATTATTTCTTTTTGGATGAACTTGCATACCACTTTCTAGGTCACATTGGCATAAGATGTTGCTTCTACCCACTTAGTGAAGTAATCAATTGCCACCAGAATAAACCGATGCCCATTTGCTGCCTTCGGGGTTATCAACCCAATCACATCCATGCCCCACATTGAGAATGGCCATGGTGATGTCAATTCATGCAGTGAATTAGCAGGGGTGTGAATTCTGTCTGCATATATCTAACACTTGTGACACTTTCGAGCGAAATTTATACAATCCGTTTCCAACGTGAGCCAGTAATACCCTGCTCTCATGACCTATCTTGCCAACTTATGTCCACTTGCATGTGCTCCACAAATTCTTTCGTGAACTTGCTCAACTATTCTCCGAGCTTCGGTTGAATCCACGCATCTCAAAAGCGTTCGATCCCTACTTCTCTTGTATAAGATGTTCCCATCCAAGAAGAAATTCATTGCCAACCTTCTAATGGTTTTCTTATCATTTTCTGAGCTTTGATCCGGGTACTACTGAAACTTGAGATAATGAACAATATCATCGTACCACGGTTTCCTATCTATTTCTTTTTTTACATTGGAGCAGTGTGCGGGGCACTCTCGAAGATTAATCATGATGGGTTGAATCTTGACATTGGTACCAACTTTGAACATTGCCGCCAACGTGGCTAATGCATCGGCCATTTGGTTCTCCTCTCGGGGCAAATGGGTGAAGCAAATCTTATCAAAATTTTCAATTAGCTTTGAAACATACTTGTCATATCGGACTAACTTCGAGTCACGTGTCTCCCATTCTCCTCGTAATTGATAAATAACCAAAGCAGAGTCCCCATACACTTCCAAAATACGAATTTTCCTCTCGATTGCTGCCTGAAGACCCATGACACAAGCTTCATATTCAGCCACATTATTGGTGCAATAGAAGTTGAGTTTAGCTATGACGAGATAATGATCTCCTTCTGGTGACACTAACACGACCCCTATGCCATGCCCCAAGGCATTCGAAGCTCCGTCGAAAAACATCTTCTAATTTTCTTTCTCCGATTTCTCTCCACTTGTTTGGCATATTAACATCAAGTCCTCATCCGAAAACTCAAACTCCATTGGTTCATAATCCTTTTCCACCATTTCTGCAAGAAAATCCGTGATTGTACTTCCTTTGATAGCTTTTTGGGACACATATACAATATCATATTCAGACAATAACACTTGCCATCTTGCCACTCTACCTGATAAGGAGGGTTTCTCGAAGACGTATTTAATAGGATCCAACTTCGCAATGAGCCAAGTGGTATGATATAGCATGTACTGCCTGAGTCGATGCGCCATCCATGCTAAAGCACAACACATCTTTTCCAACGAGGAATACTTGGACTCGTATTCAGTGAACTTTTTACTCAAGTAGTAAACTACCCTTTCTTTCTTACCAGTTTCATCATACTGTCCTAACACACATCCCATGGATCCTTCATTTACCGTCAGGTTTAAGAGGAGGGGTCTCCCGACCACAAGTGGTACCAATACTGGCGGACTCAACATATATTCTTTAACCTTGTCAAAAGCAACTTGGCACTTCTCATTCCATGCCCCAGGATTATGTTTGCGAAGGAGTTTAAAGATCAGGTCACATTTGAGTGTGAGTTGTGATATGAACCGGGCTATATAATTTAATCTTCCCAAAAATCTTCTAACTTATTTTTGCGTTTTTGGAGGAGGCAAATCACGGATTGCTTGAACCTTATCCGGGTCAACTTCTATTCCTCTTTCACTGATGATGAAACCTAGTAGCTTTCCTGAAGTGACCCCAAAAGTGCGCTCTGTCGGATTTAATCTGAGCTGAAATTTTCGTAACCTCTTGAATAATCTTTCAAGATTGGTTGCATGGTCCTCTGTTTTGCGAGCTTTTACAATCATATCATCCACATACACCTCAACCTCTCTGTGCATCATATCATGAAAGAGAGTCACCATAGCCCGCTGATAAGTTATAAAGGTATATAACATTCTTCAAACCAAATGGCATTACCTTATAACAAAAGGTCCCCCACATAGTTATAAAGGTAGTTTTCTCTCTATCCTCTGGTGCCATCTTAATTTGGTTATACCCTGAAAAGCCATCCATAAAGGAAAACATGGAATGGTGGGCAGTATTGTCAACAAGGTTGTCAATGTGGGGAAGAGGAAAATTATCTTTTAGGCTAGCTCTATTCAAGTCTCGATAATCCACACACATTCTCACTTTTTCGTCTTTCTTAGGTATTGGGACAATATTTGCAACCCATTTAGGGTACTTAGCTACTTCCAAGAATCCTGCATCGAACTGTTTTTTCACATCTTCTTTAATTTTCAATGGCATTTCAGGTTTCATTCTTCTCAACTTTTGCTTAATCGGTTTGCATTCGGGTTTCAAAGGCAGTTTATGAGCTACAATGTCTGTATTGAGTCCTGGCATATCTTGATAGGACCATGCAAACACATCTACATATGCATGGAGTAGCTTTATTAGCTTTTCTTTTTCCATTAACACCAACATCATACCAATTCTAACTTCTTTCTTATTTTCTTCATTTCCCAAATAAATCGTTTCAAGTGTGTCTTGATTGGGACAATTTGTCTCCCCTCCTGTTCTACTAGTCTTAACAAGTCCAGAGTTAAATCATAATCCTCCACGTTTTCTGTATCGTCAAGTTCACTGACACTTGCACCTTTTTCAAAATTAACTTCAAAACCACTGTCATTATCATCTTCGCATTCATTATTTGGAATCCTGGAAGGTAAAGGGAATTGAAATATGTAGAGCTATTGTATAAGTAAATAGTTAAAATAAAGGGATGAAATGACACGAATGGAAATGGTTAATCATGAGAAGAGATATGAAAAATGCACTACGCATGTCAATTTATTAAAATGATAAATGATAAAAAGCTCGATACATAAAATTCCAATGCTTTTGGGGATAAGCATGGATGTTTAGTTTGCATTACTTTGAAATTGAATCACAAGTGACTGGTAAACTCATGGTGGTCTAGCTGCTCAACTTTAGATTCGATGGCCCGAGGTATGTAGTAGAAATCCCATCCACATTTCCTTACTGTTCTTCACCTTCCTTCGTTGCACATATTGATAAATCAGAAAAGGTTTCCCCTAAAGCTGACACTGATTCTCAGCTCTCAACGGTGAATGATTCAGGAAAAATGCAACCTCCAGATCGGAATGTCTCGTACAGATGAGGATATGTCATTCCTTGGATTTCTAACTCATGCCCCTTAAAGCGAGCCAACCTTTCCTTTCTTCTTTCGGCTATCATTTCTTCTCTTTCCTTCTTAGTTGGCTTATACCCCAGGCCAAACCTTTCTTCATTTTTGGTAACACGTATGGGCCTTCTAATGCCTTGTAGTTCTCTTCCCAGTCCTGCCCCCGCTCGGTATCCTTTCCCTACTATCTGACTAACAACCATCTTGGTGGTTTTGGAAAACCTCGGAATAGGCAGTGTGGTTCCTTCTCCAACATATGTGATGTTAACCAACTCGAAGGATTGGAAGGAACATTCAGGCACTTCTTTCGTCGCTTCCACGTAAGGAGTATCTGCTAGCTTGCTTATGAGTAAGTCCTCTTCCCCGTTAACACAAACAATCTTCCTTTCCACGATGAACTTGACCTTCTGATGAAGAGATGAAGGTATGGCCTCAGCCATATGGATCCAAGGTCTTTTCAACAAATAATTGTATGAAGGAGCGATATCCATAACTTGGAATTCAATGGTAAAGGTACACGGGCCAGTTTCTATCGGTATCTTAATGTCCCCTACTACTTCTCTCCTTGTTCCGTCGAAGGATCTCACGATCATTTGACTCTTTCGTATGTACGACATGTTGATGGGTAAACGGGCCAAGGTCCTCATGGGTATCACATTTAAGGACGATCCGTTGTCAAACAGTACCTTTGCGAAGGTACAACCTTTACACTTGGTAGTGATATGCAAGGCTTTGTAATTTCCTCTACCTCCAGAAGGGATTTCTTCATCGCTAAAGGATATTATGTTACCCACCGATATGTTCCCAACGATGTAGTCCAAATTTTCAACTGAGATATCGTGATCCACATATGCTTGGTTTAGAATCCTCATCAAAGAGTTCCTATGTGGTTCTGAGCTGAGGAGCAAAGATAGTAGTGAAATACGAGCGGGTAACCTGTTCAATTGCTCGACCACATTGTACTCACTATGTTTGATGAACTTGAGAAACTCGACAGCTTTCTTTTCCGTCACCGATCTTTTTGGGTCATCTATCGATTCCGAAGGTTGCACATTTTCTTCTCTCAGACTTTGCTCTTTTTCCTTTCCCTTCTCATTCTTGAGATTCTCCAATGCTTCCGGTGAATAGCAACGTCCGCTACGGGTAATCCCTCCAACACCAGTTATATTTGCAGCATCATCTTGGGATTTAGCTACCTATTTCTCCGCTTTTGAAACTTGTACACTGCAGTTGTAGTTCTATGGGATAACTTTGTTGTCTTTGTAGGGGAAGGGTTTAGGGACTTCGATGATCATCTTGGCATGGGTTTTGTCTTCCACAAACTCTCCTCTTGGTTCATAGAAAATGGTTAAAGGTTTTATCTTCATTGAGTGAGTGGACTCCTTGGATATCATGTTTACTGCTGACTCTGAAGCTTCCATATAAAACTCGATCCTTGATTAAATAGGGGTTTCCACTTTTTGAATGTTCCTTTTAACATACACCTCCCTTTCGATTGCATTTATCCCTGCCCCAGCATGATTCGGTAGTGGGTTGTTGTTAACATTCTGTTCTGGCTTTTTTTCAAAGTTCAGGATTCCTGCCTTGATCAACTCTTGCACCTTATGCTTGAATGCTGTGTAATTCTCGATCGAGTGACCTTCAATTCCATAATGATAATCACAGTAGGTGGAAGTATCATACCATATCGGGAATGGAGGTTTTAGTGGCTCTATGTATAAAGGTGCCACTAGATGGTTTGCAACTAACTGAGTGAAGAGTTCAGTATATGTGATTGGGATTGGGTCAAACTGCACTTTCTCTTGCTTGTTCCGCCATCCTCTTGATTCACCGATAGTATGATTATTTGAAGGTGTTGTTTGTTGTGTGGTTGAAGCTGTAACAGGTGTGGAAGTAGGTGGGTGAATATTTGTGGGGTAAGGTGTCCGTTGGATGGGAGTATATGGGTACAAGTTAGGAAAGGCATTTGGCATGGGTGGGTATAGGTATGGGCTTTGTGAAGTGTTGTTCACAGCTGGGTAATAAGGGTATGGTGGGTATGGCTGGTAAGGGTTGTATATTCCTCCTTGGTGTTGTCCTGAAGTGATGGCTTAGGCTTCTCCCTCTTTCCTCTTGAAAGTTTCCTCTTTCCTCGTGTTTGCCGTATCACCTCATTCTATCTTCCCTTGCTTAATGGCAGTTTCTATTATTTCTCCCTAAATCACCATATCAGCAAAGTTCTTTGTGGCACAACCAACCAATCGTTCATAGTAAGGGGCTTGCAAGGTGTTAACAAACATTATAGTGGTCTCTTTCTCAGTCAATGGTGGCTGAACTTGAGAGGCCACATTCCTCCATCTTTGAGCGTATTCTTTGAAGCTTTCAGTGGGTTTCTTCTCCATGTTTTGTAAAGAAAGGCGATCGGGAGCCATATTTGTGACATGCTTATACTAAGCTATAAACGCCCGAGCAAGGTCTTTCCACGTGTGGATTCGATTGCGGTCCAACTGGACATACCACTTTACTGCAGCACCAGTAAGGCTATCTTGGAAGCAATGTATCAAGAGTTTGTCATCATGAGCATATGCGACCATCCTTCTACAATACATGGTGATGTGTGTGACTGGGCACTTGGTTCCATCATACTTCTCAAAGTCTGGAACTTTGAATTTTGGGGGTATAACTACATCTGGAACAAGACAGAGCTCAATTGCATCCATATAACAATACATTCCCATTCCTTCTATCATGCGTAGTCTTTCCTCAAAAAGGTCAAATTTTTTATGGGTATCGGGATTATCCTTCGATTCAACGGATCCACATTTGAGCTTCTCTTGTTCCTTTGGATCATCAAGATCAGGTACAGAGATGGGGTCTGAAGGACTTGCCCCTCCAATTGGCCTTTGTTGAGCATAAGTCGGTGGTGGCCCTATTGGCATCCCAAAAAATAGATATTGACCCATTAATGGCATGGGAATAGACGCATTCCTTGCAAGTGGTGGTGTAAATCCTAGTGGATACACAGGGTCTGTATTGATTTCTGTCTGTTGAACATCTTCTGGTGTACCAGAACTCCCTGCCGCTCTCTTTCCTTTATCTGTAGATATTAACTCCAAAATTTTTGATAACTGACCCATGATTTCTTCTTGCTTCTTCTCAATCTTATCCATCCTCTCTGAATGCTCGTCCCCCATGACCATAGAACGGGCTCTTGTATTGTATCTGTGGAGAATTTGTTTTTCTGAAATTTTGTTCTATTAGTTCAAGGAATAAGTTAGAATTTTATGTTGAGCGCATTATTATTTATTACTTTTATTTAAATCATTCATTATGATGCAAATGAAATATATTGAAAAGAAAAAATAGGAAAAATATTGGCCATCCAACATTTACCACAAGAAAATTCGCATCCATAAAACTTAAATATCCGATTACATCCTTGTCTAAAACCATTACATAACTATCAAAAGGAAAAACCAACTTTGTCATATTGGTCCCTAACCATCCTGAGGTGACCGATCAACCGCTCACTCAATTCATCCTTGAGAAGAATCTCTCGCCTAAGTTCTTCGATCTTGTCTGCCATCACTCGAGCTTTAAATGCCACTTCTCTCATCTGTCTCAGTATCCATCGCATCTCAGCTTCTTTCCTTTGAAGGCTTTGTGTGCACGAATCATTTTTTTTCCTCATTTGGAAATATTCTTGCCTTACTGCTTCGTACTGTGCCTTGTAGCCCTCCATGGCAGTTTCCAACAAGTCGCAGTCATTTTTCAACTCTTGGATGGTTTGTTCTTGTCTTTGTACCTCGTGCTGCAAAGCATTGTTGGCATTTTGGAGTTCTTGCATTCTGGCTATCAGAGAAGAATTTGTCACGCTCACTTCCTCAAACTTGCTTTGCCACTCATCCCGCTCTTTCAAAGCCACCCGTACCTTTCTTGCAGTCTCTTTCTTCACTTCTTCTAGCTCATCCTCATGTCTTCGCTTCATATTCATCATCTCCTTTTCAAGTCTTTTCCTCGTTAACTCACTCTCCAACAGGACGTCTTGAGGTTCTGGGTTTACGGGATGTTTGGATGGATTCTTCGGGGGATGTATGACATTTTTCACCCTTTGGTCATGCCAAGTATGATATCCTGTGGTGACTTCATCAGTAACCCTTCCCTGATCTACTCGGCAAGTTTTCTTCCAGTCCTGAGCAATTTCCTCAATTCTCTTTAGCGTTTCTGGCTCTCCATATGTAAACTCTAACTGGTCGAGCTGGTGAGTCATGGGCACGAATTGCTCAGATCCGAACTGTCTCCGCACCATTATTGGGGCATAGCTGATGGCTCCCCAAGGTCCCATCAGTGGTACCCACGGCTTATCCCCACATTTATACATTACTTGCATTCGTGGCATCCATGGAGCTCTCCAAGTCACTTCAATGCTCATTAACCTCCGGAGCCTTGCGACCCACTCTTCTTTCCTTTTGCAGTCGGGCCATTCACTTTCGCAGAACTCAAGGATAGGACAACTCGCAGACAGATAAAGCTTTCGAAATTTGCTCTCTTTGCATTCGAAGTGGCTTTTGATCCATATGGTTAGGAGTTGAGCACATCCGATGAATCGTCCCTCACCTTTGCGTCGACAGAAATTCAAGGATCTGAAGGTTTCAGCTAAGATGGATGGGGCCGGGTTGATGCTCTTTGTCACCTGATCAACGAAGTCTATGACTGACACCTCCACATGACCTAGAACCTTCAAGAAGACCACTAAGCCATAGATCGCCATTGCGAAAGCTAAGAGACCTTGTTCATCCTCCATGTGTTTTTTAATATATCCGTTCAAGAAACTCCACGGAAGGCATTCTGTGTCTCCTTTCTTCTTCAAATGCTGATCCACTTCTACCGTAGTCATTCCTAACAACTTGGCCAACTTTCGTCGGTGTCCTATCTTCTGGGCCCTCCAATAGATCTTTTCAGGCTGCATGTGATCTATCCGGAGCAGAGAGGAGTACTCTTCCATGGTAGGGGTCATGTCCACTTTGTTAAAGACAAAGCAACTGTATGAGGGATCCCAAAACTGGACAATGGCTCGGAGCATCTTGTAATCAACAGGTACATATAGGAGCCATGCAATGTGTCCATACTTGTTCTGAAAATTGTCTCGGTGAGCACGCCTCCACTGTTCCCAAATTCCTACCATCTTTGTGAAGTCATTCTGCTGAAGGTCCAAGTGAACTCTCTCGGGTAAAGTTGGGACATGTCCTTGGGTCAAACAGTCTCTTTTTTCTTGTTGGATCTGCCCCATCTGTAACTCTATCTCATAGTCATTTCTGTATATGTTGAGCGGACCTGTCGATGACGATGCCATGGATATAACCAGGATCTCTTAGGTTGAATGTTGTGTAGCCAATATTTCTCCTATATGCAATTACGATGCATGCAAATGAACATGTAACATGCGCATGACAAGCAAAATAAACTTAAGTTAGTATGGTAAAAAGAAAGAATGCAATGTTAAAAATAATGAGAGAATAATAAGCAATATCATGGGTATTATTGTCTACTCCACGATACTTTATTATCTCATGGCATAATTTAAGATAGAGGGAGTGGAAGAAATTCCTTCATGTGTACCTATTTATAGGGTATATTCTCACAAGTATGGCCCTACCTAGGGTTAAGCTACTCTCGGTACTCTATATGCTGAGCGGGGTTTATAAACAGAGCTAAGGTTCCCAAATCGTTCCTCACTGTCGTTCACGCGGACTAGTAAGGCACCCCGATCCTCACCTATTACAGGCTTCAAACGGACTAGATTCGATTTGAGTGGGAGTCTTCACTAGCCCGTGCGGAGGTTATCACCTCACGATAGCGTAGCTACTAAACTCCCTCCTAAAAAGGACATAACCCGGGTGGAGGGTTTATGCATGAATGCAAAATGTGCTGTGTGTGTGAAGGAAAACATCGAGTTTGGAGTAACAATCTCACATCCCTCTATCCTAAATCCTCACAATTATTAAAAGCAATAAAGTAATAAATGCGAAATAAACTAATGCACCAAACAAAATATGCAGAACAAATCATTAACACTAAGGAAATATTGAATTATTTAAAGCCTTGGATAACCTATTATTATTTAATGGTTCGACTCTCGGCAGTCCCCAGTGGAGTCGCCATCTGTCGTAACGTGCGGGTTCGGGAACCCGACCGCCAGACGCGAATGTGAAAACTCACTAAAAAATAAACTAGGAGTCACCACCAATCTTTTTTACTAGGTGCGATTGGCCACCTATCGACTCGATTCTAATCGATGAAGCCTTAAATTAATTTTAAGCCCACCAAAAAGAACTTTGAACTGATCTACGATTTTCTAGATCTAGGCTTGGGAGTACGGTTACGCCCGAGGAAGGATTAGCACCCCTGAGACGCTCGTTCCATGAACGGTACCATTCTTAAATTATCCTATTAGGCTTTAATTTTTAAATTAGCTATATTTTCTTAGTTATTGTTCACTTATTTTTATCTCCTATTTGACCTAAAATGGAATGCAAATATGAGGCAGGATGCATGGCGTGAAAAAAATGCCAGACGAATAACTTTTTATCGATGATATTTTCCCGAATTCGCCCATCATACTAGTGGGACTCGGGATATTCTCTCACCTAGGAAATTATCCGAGAAACTCACATTCGCAAATTTGACGAATAATTTCCATCATCGGAGTTATCGTATGTTTTTCTTTAAAAATAATGTTTTCGTGCATAATGAACCTAATTCGGGCGAAAGCCTTTTATTAAAGATGTCTCTCGAGCCCTCCCATCATACTGGTAGGACCCGAGGATATCTTTTCACCTAGAGAACTTTTCAAGAAATACTCGCCTTCGCAAGATCTTCAGAAGATCCCATCATCAGGGCTTAAACTCGAAAACAGAAATATTTATATGCAATAATATGCATGATGATATATGTACATAACATGCCAATACAATTGTTCATTTTTATTATCAATTATTACTTTCATTTTATTTTATTTATATTTTTTTTATTATCATATTTTCTATTTTATTTCTAATTATTATTATATGTTTTTTTTTATACTTTACATTTTATTTTAAGTTACTCTTATATTTCCCTTTTATAATTAGATAAATTGTTTATGATTCCATGTTACTTTAATGAATAACAATTTTATTTTTTTTATTTTTTTATATTTTTTATATTTCGATTATCATATTATTATTATTTTTTTTATAGCAATCTTTTATTCAAATCTAATGCCTAAAATTTTATATCTATGTTTATATTGAATTCTATTTTTGCTCTTTCCACTTTTTATCTTATTTTTTCTTACTTAACATTTTTATTAATCTATAGTTTGTACCATTAAATATTTGATGTTTAATTTCTAAACTACTTATTTATTTGGAATTTCCTTATTGATGATTTATATTATTTGTCTATTTATTAGTATATTCTTGTTTATATTATTTTTTGAAGATTTTGTATTGTCAGAATTTTTATTTATAACAAAAAAATTCGAGCTGTCAAAATCGAGGCTCTCCCATCATACTAGTGGAGCCTCAATTCAGATCTCGTACCTAGGAAAAATGGGCCCGAGATTGCAACTTCTCGCGTACCAATCGACCATCCCATCATCGGTACAATTTTGTATTCTTTCCATAATTAATATTATGGTGCCTTAAGGCTTACTTAATATACTATTAAAACTATTAATATTGTTCTAAAACAAAGAATTTGTTGTGGTGACTAAAAAAATAATTAAACCTTTTTTACGACCTTCTACTATTAACATTATTGTTTTACATTTTTCTGTCAATTTAAATCCTTTAAAACCCTCTAAAATATTATTAAAAGGATTTTAAATATCATGCTCCAACAATTTAACTTTACTAAATACAAAGCTTAATCAAAATAAAAAAATGGGTTTGCCCCAAAACAAACAATCCATCACGGATCCATACAAAAATAAAGCCCTTTACCTTATCAGGCTTGGCTAGCCCAGACTACTGCTGGATCTGACCCGTGGCCCTCTCTAAAGCCNGTTGCCTTTCGCCGGATCTGGTGGCACGATGGTCGGCAGCACCAACAACCGGCGATCCCTCGGGCTTCCTTGCATCTTCCTTTCGCCGGCGGTAGCAAGACCCCAACCTTTCTTTCTTCGTCCGGCAGTGAACCCACACACCAGATCTCCTTTCCCACAACCGGCGGGACTCCCTCAAGCTTCCTATCTTCTCCTTCGATCGGGACACCTATCCAGATCTCCTTTCACTTTCTCTCCCTGCCAATCGACTTTCCCCTCCTCTCATTACGCATTTTTTTATTTTTTGGTATCTCTTTTCTCTGATTTTTTTTTTGTTGTGGATTGTTGTGGTTTTTCGGCTGCTAGGAAACTTAGGGAATTTTTTTCGTTTTCTGTAGGTTCCCCCCCGTTGGCGATTGCTACAGTGCCCCTCCCCTTTATACCCGGTTCTCGAGCTCTAGAGGGGGCACGCTCCACTACCTTGTCCCTGGGCGTTGGGGGGCACGTTCCATTACCCTGTCAGACGTGAATTTTTTGCGTCTGGCAGGGTGAGGGAGGTGCTTGGCAGGGTGCGTCCGCACCTTGCCAGTCGTACCTCTCTCCCTTTTTTTTCATTTCTTCTTTGTTTTTTTTTTATTATTATTATCTTTTATTATATATTTTTTGATTCATTTTTTTGTTTATAATTTTAGTGTCTACAATAGCACCCAGAAATGTGAATTACTATATAGTCTTACTTTAGAGCAATATGACTCTTAAACTTAACCAAGTATACAAGGAATCCTTTAAAGAGAAATGAAGAAACACAAGAGAAAATTTTGTCAAGTGAAGGAGGGTCATGTGGTGGTCATACCCAAATTAGCACGTTATGTTATGAGGAATGAGAGAACTTCACTAGTCTCCCCTACTTTGATTTTCTTAAGAGGAGAAGGTCTTGAAAAGATATCTCATTTTTTGAAGATTTCTTCCTAGCAACAACTCTAGCCGCTTGCCATAATAGATCTTAAGAGGGTAATGAGTCTTAGCCATAAAGGAAAAAAAAAAGATCTTTCAGACATCAAATAAAAAATGAGATAAGTACTCATAGGTAATATCATTATCTTTACACACACTATAACAAATTTGATTTAAGATGACATATTTTAAAATGTGCTATTAAAATTTTTTTTGTCATTTTTTATATATTTTTATAATACTTTTGTAGATTTGATTGCACTCACTTTAAAAAAAAATTGAAAAAGTGAAACTAAAAGTTTAAATAGTAACATTGTTAAGATTTCATAAAAAAATATATTACCTAAAGAATTGTAATTAAAATCAAAATTTAGTGTAAAAGTTTAAATAGTTGCAACACGACCTATGCGTAGGAAACCCCTACGTGCAGTAGTTTATGCAAAAAAAAAAAAAAAACTCAAATTTTAAGGTAGAAGATGAATATTCTCTTTTGGGCTCTTGTACTTCTTTTTTTTTTTTTCTACAAGTCTTATTTTCTACACTTTTAACTTTTTAAAATTCTTACTCTTTGAACAAGTTTTACTGTATCACCTAACTTTTATGCAAGAAAAATTTCTTGATCTTTTAATTAAAAAAATTTATATAGGTGACAAAAAAAACTGTTTCATAAGAAAACAATACCATGTATAAGATAATGCATTACTCTGAGCTAATTCTTTTTAAAATTTTATTGTTTAGAAATTATTTTACTAGCAAAAAAATAGCACGCCTCAAATAATGTTGCGCAAAACAAGCACAGGCAGTATGCGTAGAACAATAGTTGCTCCCAAGGACCTAAGCAATGCCTCCTAGAACAAGTCTTGTCCATATATACTTATTCACAGATGAGATGAAATTACTTTATTTTTGTATTCTTCTTTGTCTCATTATTCTATTTTACTAGCAATGGATTGGAACTTCTTTTCTCAAGAATCCTCATGTAAGAGGTAAAATGTAAATGCTTGATTTTTGTTAGTAATTTATTATTTTTTAAGAGTTATTTTACAATAATTATCGTGCTCTATAGAAAATAATAAAAACAACTAGAATGTGTGAAATATTTATATCACACGGATAATTGTGAAAGTAACTCAAACAAATGAAAAAGTTCATACCTTTGAAAATATTTTAAAGAACTTGATTTGATGATTCAAATATGGAAGGGGTTGACAAGTCTTCCTCTTGATCTGTTATTGAAATATGAATACTTTTTTTTTTCTCATTTTCTCAAAAAACACATGACACATTATTAAGTGCCACTAATTAAATTTCACAATATTAGTAAACCAAAGTATATGCCCATACCTACTATACGTAGTGGGTTAATACGCTATTCCCATAATGAATGGATCCTTCCATTAATGAACTGTTCTTTGCATGATGAGCACGCTCCTATCATGATGTCTTCTAATGACTCTTGTTGTAACTGATCATGAGTAATTACTGTAATTTAGTCTATATATAAGAGTCTGGACATGTCTACTAATCACTCTTGTTGTAACTGATCATGAGTAATTACTCTAATTTAGTCTATATGTAAGAGTCTGGACAATTCATTAGACACGCTTAAAAACTCAATAGACTTCCTACTTAAAATACTCTCTCAGGCTTTCTCTTACTAAGCTCTTCCTCTACTTCCCTAAATTCTACCTTTTAAGTATCTCAAAGATTGCTCTAATCTCTTTCTCCACCGTCTCCAACGTGTCTCATTTTACTCGTTGCAACATTACTTATCTCTCTATCACATAAGAACCCCTTTACAATGATTGTTTATATTTTGAACCGAACATATTTTATTAAATTAATTATTTCACATGTTAAATGTTAGTTGTGTAAATTCGCGAGGGGAGAGACAAAAGACACTGTGTATAAATACTTTTGGGCGCCTTTCTACTTTTTGCTATTGCTACAGCGCTGTGAGGACATGAACTTTATTCCGGAATAGGGTGCTGACACAACGGGTGACAGGTGGCAAAGCAGCGTTTCACAAGCTCGAATTCAGGTGAATAAAATCCGGGTTTTTTAATACAATCTGAGTTGAAAGGAATACGATTCCTGTCTCTTTCCATTTGTTCAACCCGCAATCTGGCTTCTGTTTCTTTATCGAACTTACCAATTGAAGATTTTACATTAATCTATTGCTTTACAATTCTACCAGAGCCTTCGTGACAATTTAAAAATGCATTCCCAAATCTAATGCCTCAAATGTAGGAGGTACTCCTCTTCCGTACCGGAATCTATCTAAACTGTCAGAATTAAACACTTCACAACTTAGGACTTGACCATGGTCATGATTTTCCCATTGCTCCGTACCAACTTTCTTCCACATTTTCTCAGTAATCAATCATACAAATAGATGGAACTATAATGAAACTTCATTTCAGCATAATTAAAAATAAAATTCATATCTAAAAATATTCTTCCCGCCTCAAAATAATCCTATAACTATGATACAAGCAAGAAACAGCCTAGTTTTTTAATGGGAAAAATAGGAAAAAACTATATAAAAGTTTTTTAAAAAAAACTAACATGACAGTGAAAAAAGAAATTTTCACAGCAAAATCAGTTCACCCGGCAACACTCGGGGCCTCGTTTACGTCCTTATTTATAAGCCTTTTTTTACAGTCACAGTAAAAAACAGCCGTGACAATAAAACTCCAAATTACCACCACCCCGTAAAACCACGACAACCCCACCGTTTCCCACCCCTTCACCACCGTCCAAATCCCCGACTTAACCAAATCCTCACCGTCCGTTAACTTCTCAAACTGATTTCCAGTCCATCCCGAAACCGCCACCAACATGCCAGTAACCAACCACCAACAGAACCTCCGCTCCGCCATTATATCCGAGCCGACCCGAATCGCATCCCACCCGTATGTCTCCTCTAATGCTGACACCACCAGGCCCAAACCCAACACCCCCATTAAGTAAACTTCGAAACCGGACCCGACTACCAAAATAGATAGGCTCAAACGAGGGTGGCTTCGAAATGCGGCTGTGAAAAGCTGCGGAAGATGGATGTAGAAGAGGAACAGGGCGTAGGAACAAATGGAGGTGACGACAACGCGCTTCCAAGCAAATTTGATGGCGCTGGCAGTGGAGAGAAAGGAAGGGCGGTGGGGAGGGGAGAGGGAGGCGACGTTGACGGTGGAGATAAAGGAGAGGAGAGAGAGAACGGAGGAAGGAATGGAAAAGAGGAGTTTGAGACGGAGGAGAGAAAGGGCCTCTTCACGGGATTCTTTCAAGACGTGACGCGCTTCGAAGCGCGTGGAGGAATGGAGAGCGACGGATTCGAGTTGGAAGATGTGGCGTTTGAGAGGGCGGGAAGAGAAAGAAAGGGAAAAGAGGAGGAGAGAAAGAGGGAGTGTAAAGAAAAAGAGGATTGGGAAGAGAATGTGTTTGTTTCGGAAGAAAATTTTAAAGGTATCGGAAAAGAGTTTAAGGAAGAAAGGAGATGGAGCAAAAGCAAAAGATTTGGTTGGCTTACGTTGATGTTGATCATGGTCATGTGTTTCGGACATTGTTTTTCTTGGTTGAATTCTTCAATGGTTGGGTAGATTGTGAACAGTGTAACTGAAAGTAAGGGGACGAAGAAGCAAGAAATATAGGGTGCTTTAGACCTTAGATATAGATTTTAAAGAGGAGACGTTTAGCAGCTGGGTTTTCTCGGAAATAGCCTTTTGTGTGATATGTTTTGTTCTGGGTTTTGAGGTTGAGTCACAGAGAATGTCTAGTAAATAACTTCTAATCAGATTGAGTATTAGAAGTCAAAACAAAGGATCCAAAAGTTATAAAGGTGCAAGTTTATAATTTTAATATTTTCTTAATTTAGTTAGAAGACTCATATAGGATTTATAAGTATAATGGAATTTTCTTTTTATTTAATTTATTTGGATTAAAATTTTGAAATAATCATGTTTTAATTAAGAATAAAATATTTATTTTATTTAGATTTATTGTTAACTATTTCAATTGTATTAGACAACTAAAAGTAAAGTTTCATTAAAATTTGAATTTATAACACTATAAATAGGATCTTTAAACTTAATTTTTTGAATCATCAAATAATATTATAGGTTTTTTCTCTCAATTTGAATTTATGTTTAAGCATTTGAAATTTGATTATATGCTGAAAGATGATGATTGTTGGCAGCAGCCTGTTGGTTGCCAAAAGGCCATTTGTTCTTGTAAAGGAAAGGAAGGTTGTTAATTAATATGAAGAAAGAAGCCTTAGCAGAGCTTGCTAATCCCAAAAGATAATTCAAAGTTGTTTAAGGGTGGGCGTTGGGCAGGGGATAAAGGCCATCATCCATCAGTAGTTATATCAAGATCTAAGGATGTGACGCGTGTTTTTGGTAAGCAATAATAAAGTTTGATAAAGGAAAATCTTACACATGCTCAACCATAACGTTAGCTGCCCTGGCTAATCGTACAACGCCTTTGACAACGGTGTCAATCACCGTAATCGGTCTAAGAGATTAATACTGGCACTACATGCTGAAACATATAAACGTCCGACACTGACACTGACACAAGGCTGAAAATGCTAGATATTTCATTCATGTTTGAAACATCCTTTTTAAGATTATTAATTTTAAACAAATATTAAAATGTCTCACATTAAATGTCACATATTAAATTAATTATTTTTTTAAAAAATATATTCTTAAGGAATTTATTAACAAAATCTTATTTTAATTTTAATCTGAAAATTATAGAGCTAACTCGTCAGACAAGAGAGCCAAAGAATCGTTGGCACAGCATCGATGAATAAAATACACTGAGAAATGTGTGGTGAATTGTAAGCATTAGAAATTGATTATTGATTTATTAATGGAATCAAGTGTCATAGACTCAGTAGTAGGCTTGTCCTCAAAGCGGATAAAATTTCTATATAAATACAAAAACATGCGAATATGTCCTTGTCATCACTAACTAACATTCAACAGTCCAGCTCCAAAATGTTGTGACACACCAAGCGATGAATCTGCCAAAACGGAAATTTCCTTTGAACAAACATTGCAAGCCCTATGAATTTGCCTTGCGCTAAAAGCCAATCCCTCAAACTACAAGTACAATCCACACTGCCAATGATCCTAACGTAAGCTTAACATTTCCAGGCTTGTCATCCATGGAATAGTGCCCTGCCCATGGCTAATTGACCATCCTATGAGTATTGCACAGGCTTGTGCACTGCCCATGGCTATTACTAAATCAGTGGGGAGGCATAAGAAATCTGCACCAACAATTTTGACTTCTTAGATATCAAACCAATTAACTTACAGTAATCATGCTTAAATTCACATTGACCAAACCCAAATTGGACTTGCCAGAATATACAGATTCCTAGAAGACGACTACCCTTCACTGAAATTTTGGCCGAGTACCATGAATCTGACGTTCTGTTATAGTGGAAGGTTCTCACTTGTCAATTTTCGAGCATTTCTACAATGATGGAATTAAAGCATGATGTAATGTTGGACCTGCTGTTCTGTACTAAGAATAGCACTAACACAAGAACTCTCCACCACCAGCATCAGTTATGTACATTTGGTACATACAAAAGCACTCTTGTTAGATGCCGATCTTCACGAAATTGAACGAGGATTAGAGATGTCTGCTCGTGAGTTCTCGTGGGGGATCAGGTAAAAAAAATGGTCACCGCCGATTGGATTAGAGGAGAGGATAAAAGGAAGGGGCGGCTTGTTTGTAAGAGATTGGGCGGAGCAATGACATATTTTAGCTCATCATGCAATTGGGCGGCTTCCGGAGCCACGGTGGTTAAAACTCAATTTTGGACAGCTTAGCGATGGGAATTCCTCTTTCGGGTTTGCCCATGAATGGTGAGCAACCAATTAATGCAGAGCAGGTACTAAATGAGCTAATGATAGTGAGATGAGTGGATCATCAGGGTGGGCAAAGCTTTGCATCCAATAAGGGGCAATTTGCATTGGGGTTAAAGAGTTGATGGAAGGAGAGAATGGTGAGAGAAGTCCAAGGGAATGCTCAGGAGATGAGAAGAGAAGCAAGTTGAGCAGTGGAACAAGATAGGCCTTCTTATAAGAGTGCGATTGAACTCATAAACAAACTACGCACCATTCAGAAATAAGTTACCAACTCTACTCACAATGTTCTGGTGTCAGCTTACATAGCTTATATTTGTTCTTTCAAACATAATTATGGTTTTACTTAATTTTCTTTCCCGTGTTTTCCAATTCATACCTATCTTGAAACATTTGGCCATAACATTCTCTTCTGGAACTTATATTATTCTTAGACAAGTGAAAACATCAATAACTAGAGGACGCAAAATCTAGTAATAGAAAATTAGGAAGTCACCATATCAATAACTTGAAGATGCAAAATCTAGAAATAGAAATTAGGAAGTCACCATGGTCATGACCCGACTTTCAGCATTTTATAAAGTAAACTCTGCTGACTGAATATTCCTAGTCCATAACCCAGCTATCAGGGAAAAGTAGTGGATAAAAGGGCTGTGGTGCTATGACATCCTATACAGGTATGGTATCAATATAAGCAGATAGGGATAAACATAGGAAAGAAATAATGAGCAAGTAAAGTGTCAGCATCCATTAACCATCCGAAAGTATATTCCATGGAAGTTTTGCAGTTAACATGAGGACTATGACAAAGATATTCATTCAATCCGTACAGTGATGTAGGACATCAATAAAGTGGAGAGAAATGAAAATAAAAATAATTTTATAGTCATATCAGACCATTTTGCAAATAACATTTAACCTGCAGAACTCTCAAATTGTTAGGAAAGACCAGAAAGCACGAATAGGATCTCCCAGCAGAGCAATCCCTCATAATTATGAGAGGAGAAAGGATAAGAATAAATGATGCACAATGTTTTTGAGCCCCCAATAACAGAAAACACCATTAAACATGATATATAGTTATAACCCACAAGTAGGGAGTCTCAATAACATTTTATTATGTAATTTGGACCACTGGAGGCTGACATTAAGTTTGCTTTTATCTCCTTGAGGAATAAACTAAATGGAGATAGGGAAATCTCACTTACATTTTCTTATGGCATTACCTGTGACCACCTAGTGTTAAACGATATAACTTAGCAAACTGCATCATCCTCTAATATCTGGAGAGACAAAGACTAAGTGTTTTAAGAATCCCTGCCCTCATTATCTTCCTTCTCATTTTTTTATTATGTATACAGTAAGATTCTTTTTCCACACAATGGCCATTTAAATAAAATCCCACACTAGGAAATGGTTGTAAGGGAACCATTAACATAAATAAAATATCTTCAAAATTAATAATCATAATTAAACAGAAGACTTCTTGTTACAATTCTCAGTCCAAAAGTACATGTTTACCCTAAGATTTTTGACTTGGTCTGAGTAAAGCAAAGGACAACAAATAGAATAACAAGAGGAATCACTTCAACAAGCAATGATAACAGTAATGAAACCTAAACAAGCCCAAAATAGTGATGCTTATTTGATTTCGTTTGGTTTCCATCTATGAGATCAGGATACCTTAAACTTCATACCCAGCCCCAACCTCACTATAATCAACTGCAAATAAAGCAAAACCTAACAATCAAATTAAGCTAACAAAAACCTTCTACATCACAGTCAAAAACAAAAAATTGATAGAAGGCAATTGAACAATTGAAATTTTATATTTTCATGGGTGCTGAACAATTAACAAAACGATAAAAACGTCAGCAAAATTACAGTAATTTTAACAATGATTATTGAGAAAAGAAACTGTACATTAAGATAAATCCAAAATTTCCATAAACTACAAAAATCTTTTAAAAAAATCCAACCAAGAAAGAACTTACAAATCTAACATACCCTGAAAATCTGTTCTCCTTCTACCAAAAACCCAAATGTTTTTATCCTCGTGATCCGAGCAAACCCTAGTTCTACAAATTGGACAAGCACCAACTTTTGTTAACCAAGTATCCAAACACTTCCTATGAAACAAGTGGCCACACATAACAAGGTTCCTACACCACTGCCCTTGTTTAAACCCATCCAAACATATAACACAAGAGTCAGATTCCAAATGGGCAGTTCTTGTTCCCTCAGAGAATTTGAATTGCGGAAGCTTTTTGAGCTGTTTCGCAGAAAACCCAGTTGAGAGACGAGAGTGGCGGCGATGGCGGTGGTGCTGGTGGCGGAGAAGAAGAGGAAGGAGGAGAAGGCCAGAGGCTAGAGGGAGGAGGAGGAAGAAGAAGGAGATGAGAATCATCATGATTATGGCTTTCAGGATCAAAGACAGGAACTTGTCCTTGGATTTCGACGGTGGGGGTAGAGAGCCACCGCGGGAGGAGTCGTGGGGAGGTGGCAGCATGGCGGAGTTCTTTTTTTTTAGATTGAGTTTGTTGGAAGAACTTGGGGTGGTTGTGGTATATAGAGAAGAGACAAATTTATTGGAGAGAGGGGAGCGTGGCTTTAGATATTTACAATAATGACAAAGTCAAGGTTTTTTTGGTGCTCAGGGTATTTACCAGTTTTCCTCTTTCCTTTCTATGGGCTTTGCTTGCAAGTGTTGAAGAGTGGGCCCTTTGTAGGATAAGTCGGTTTCGGTGGTAGGATATATAGGTTTTATTTGAGAATTTTTTTTTATCTTTTCAAATAATTTTGCTTTAAATATAAATAAATTTCTATACTCAAATGATTATATTATACATTCCGATGTCAAATTCATTACCGATTAACCGCATCCATTTGATTAAGAAGACCAACAAATAAAAACACAATTATTTGCTCTTTCAACTAATTTCTTCTATAAATTGAATCATAAATAAAGGTTTTTCCCATCTCATTATATTTTTCCAAATTTATTATTTACTCGGTACATGTAATTTTGGACCAAAATAATATTTTCTTATTTTTTAAAATTTATGAATTTATAATCAAAAATTTTAAATTAAAATAATTTCAAATTCTAAGTATAGAGGATGCTTTCTTGAAACCTGCTTCAAACTTATTAAAATGTTCTAATAAGTTGTATTACTTGCAGAACATCGATCACCAAAGGAGTACTTTAGGAAAGAAGAATTTCAAATCATATTTTTCACCACATCCATCGAGGTGCTGTTACAACCTTTGACAACCTCATTCATTTGAAATGTCTTGATAGTGTATGTTTGGTTATAGGAAATGCCTTTTTTCCTTCTTTCTTTCTATTGTTTTATCCATGAGATGATCATTTTGAGAAAAAATAAAAATAATTATTACTAACCTTCCTTTCGTAATAACTATTTCACACGAGTTGAAATAGATTACAACTTTTTAAACAAAAATATTCTTAACTATTTTATGAAATAATTACCCTATACATAATACAATGTAAAAATTTTTCATTTTTCTCTTTTTCTTTCTCTCCTGTCCTTTTCCGCCTCACTCTTTTTGTCTCTAAACTTCCTTCCTTGCCATCGTCCTTCCAATGCGATGGCTAACGGATGCATCTAGCGCCACCTTTGGTCGTAGGGAGAATCGATTGACACTCCAACGAATAATCCATCTTGAGAAGCGCCAATTTGGAGCTCTAACAACCAGATTTGTTGTTTGAAGCATTGTGGTTTCCCATTGCGTTGGCCAAATATATATCTTTTGCTCAAGTAACAAAAGAGGAAAGAAAAACGAAAAGGAGAAAGAAAATAAAAAAAAAATAAAGGAAAAATAAAATGAAATTAAAAAAATATATTAAAATTTTAATTATAAATTATTAATTTTTTTAATTTTTAAAAAATAAAATAGGGATAAAATAAAATAATCAAATTAAATCTTTAATTAAAAATTATTAATATTTTTAATAAATTATAAAAAAGTTTAATATTTCAAATTAAAAGTATAAATTATAATAAATTGTGTTCTTATGTTTTTATTACATATTCTTTTGTTATTTGAGAGCTATTTTTGTCAACTAAACATTGAAATAATGTCAAAACAACAATTTCATTTCATAAATCAAATTACACAATAATTATTTTTATCTTATTCTATTTTTATGGAACAATTATTTCATTTTTCCTTTATTCCATTGTATGAACCAAGCCTGTCCTAAACATCATATATTAAGCAACTATTCCCCAACCTACAAATTATTAGTAAAACGTCTATGTTAATTATTTGCCCTTCAAAAATCAAAAACTATGTGTCTTATCTCATTTTGCATAGCATTCTCCATTTATGTCAAATCTATCTACTTTTGGAATTACAACAGTACACGCATACATTTAGAATGAGAAATAGTCATATTAGATTTAGTAAACCCAAATTAATTAATTGATCATATTATCACACAAATTTTGAAAAAAAAAAAAAATTATTGAATAGCCAACTGCATGCATTTCGACATTTAGTTCATGTATGTTTATTAAAAAAGTTAGATTTGAATCTTTTTTCAATGAAAAAAAATAGCTGCTTAATCTGGCATATTAAGTCAATGTTGATGGGAATTGCTATGGAAACTCGAACGATCATGGGCGGGGTAGCTAATTTCAAGACTATTGAGGGTAATGGTTAGGGGGTTTTGTCTACGGTGTTGGTTGGTTTAATGTACTTACGATGGAGCTTTTGGCTATTTTCTATGGTCTAAACATGTGTCGGGACAAAGCATAATGATCTGTTTTTGGAATCTGATTTGGCTGGCTGTAGCAATTTCAGAAATTCAGAGATCCCCTTTAGTCTTTGAGCATCATAGCTCACTCATCCAAGCTTAAAAGATTGGATACATAACTAGTAGATTATTTTGTCAAAATCTTTGGTCACCAACCTTCAAATCATGGAGATAAAAGCTCTTGTGTGATTATGCCACATTTTGGTCCAATTTTCTAAATTCATTGGATTCTAAAAAGTGATCCACATCCTATTCAATATCACTACTTTTAGTAACTAATTAAATTATTGTTTTGCAAGATTTTCTCTGAAAGACATTTGATATTTTAGAGTTTATAATTGGCAAGATGTTAAATAGATTAGGGAATACTTGTCACTAAGATGGATATAAGGAAACTATGGTAAGAAATAGATTCAAAAATTGGTTAAAAATCCATTTCATAACAAACTTTCCTACAATAATTAGCAAAGTCATAGGCAATTAGACTTATATGTTAGACCAGGCCTTGCAGGTTACTTTTGCAACACAGGCAAAGCTAAAAATCAGAAACAAAGGCTCTATTTTTCAATTCAAAGCAGACTTCAAAAGAGAGCCAATGGAGAAGACTACTCTAATCATTTTTGTTGGTATCACAGCCTGTCTTGTCTCCACTACTTCAGCAACAGCAGGAATTGCCACCTTCTATACTAGTTATATTCGTAAGTATTATTTTCTTTGATTTCTCCCAACAAGTGGATCGAATTTCTAATTTATTTATTTCTTTAATGCCATCTTTTGTTGTGTAATTTTTTACAACCTCATAAGAGTGTTGATGGACAGAGGATTCCAGTTTCTAACCATAACTTAATTATACTTATACTTTGATTTGAGACAATAACTATTGTGTTATCATTGTTGGTTAGCTTCTGCATGCTTTGGAAATCAAAACAATGGTAACATGATCGCAGCAGCTGGAGATGCTTTGTGGAATAATGGGGCAGTGTGTGGAAAAACATTCACTGTAACGTGCACAGGAGCTCGAAATGCAGTACCACATCCATGCACAGGCAAGAGTGTAACCGTGAAGATTGTGGATCACTGTCCAGGATGCCCCTCAACCCTTGACCTCTCCAAAGAAGCCTTCACTCTGATTGCTGACCCCGTTGCTGGTATCATTAACATTGACTACAAGCAGTAAGCCTAACACATTCCTTGATGGCCTAAATTTAAATCATCTCCATTTTCTACTAATATTTTTGTTTAATAACATGATTTTGTCTTGTGTTTTGTAGGCTTTGAAAAAAATTTGGCACACAATGCAAACTCAAGAAGTTTAGAGATAAATGTTCACTGTAATAAAATATTTCTGTTTGTAATAAATTTCCATAGTTGAAACAACACTGAAATGGAAAAATGAAAGCTTATTTTTGAACTTGATATCCCATAATTTGAGAAAATTTAATTATATTCATTATGATTACAATTCTTTTGCAAGTGCATAAATATAAAGGAAACAAAAGTACCTATTAACAAAGAGTCCCCTTGCCAGGCTCTTGATTCACATATCAAAATATTGTTCGCTTTGGCCTATAATTGGACCTCATGATGTCAAAATGCGTCTTGGCATGTAGCTAATGAACCCTTTTATAAATAGAGTTCTTTTTTTAAATGAGCCTCATGCATAAGGCATTTTTGACAATAAATTTCTTTATAATTTTAACTATTTTTAGCCAAGAGAATTAAAATTTGGACAAAATTACTCTTAATGAAATTGACCCATTTATTTGGCTCCGCATCTCAACCCAAAACCTATTAACGGGTTAAGTATGTTTAAGTTTGCGCCTTAAACCACCGTCCACCCTACCCTCTTTTCTTTCAAGGAAAGGAAGACTGAATTAAAGAAAGAGATATCTGCTGAACTCCGTAATTTTCGTTGGAGTCCGTCCTAGTGAGCGCATTCTGAATAGGATCTCGTTGATCCGTTGGTCAGGGATCACCAAATAGGGTCTGCCGGTATGATGCTCACCTTATTATTATGAAAAGGGGAAAGGGGCCTTTTAGCTTGCTGCTTGCTTTCTCGCTTCTAGAGTATTCCTTACCAAAACGTAAACATTTAAGCATTTTGAGCATTTTTGTCAAACCTTATTCTATAAAATAATTACGACGTCATTTACATGCTCAATAGAATGTTTGCATATTTAAGAAGTTCGAGAAATCGTTAAAAGACGATATTGCCCCTAATGGTACCATTAAGTCGATTAAGCCTCGAACTAGTTAAAATAGGAATTTTAAGGTGAAATTAAAAGTTTCACAATCCAGGGATGACTCAAAATGGTAATTCGGAGTTCGAAGATCAATTTGGAGTCAAACCGAAATTTTCACTATTTAGGGGCAAAATGGTCATTTGTCACCTGGGGACAAAATGAAAATTTTTAGAAAAGATTTTTTTAACCCTATTTGATTTATTGGAGTATGATTTGAGTATTGGAGTATGATTTGAGATTTAGAAGTGAAAAATTTTAATTCTTGGTGTTTTTGGAGTATAGGGGCAAAAACGATAATTTTACCGCCCGGGAGTAAATCGGTAAATTTTTACCCCCGACACTTGTCAAGACCAAGAGATTTTATTCATCATGGAAATGGATAAACATGAGAAATGTGTGGTGTAGAATTAAAGAATTAAAAGTCAAATATTTAAAATTTGAACCAATAAGGAAATTCCATGTGTCATGCTTTTATTATTTTATTGTTTCTTTATAAAAAGACATAAAAACCAGCCCATTTCTCCCATAGTGGTTGGCCAAACCAGAAGAGGAGAAACCAAGAAAGAACAAACCCTAGGTGGGGAAAATCAAAGAGAAAGTGTTGGAATTCAAGGATTTGATCAAGCAAAGGTAAAATTTCTTTGATTTTGCTAGTGATTTACCTTACCCATGCATTTCTTCTTAACTTCCATGGTTGGATTGTATGTTTTCATGGGGAAATCATGGCTGGCCGAATGAGTTTGGTGAGAGAAATGATGTTGGAATTGTTTGATTTTGAGTTATGTTGGTGTTTAGAGTTAGTTAAGCATGTTTACAAACAAAACAACAAGAAAATAATCCATTTTCCCCATGAACTTTCAATGGCCGAACCCTATGTGAAGTGTCGAAGTAATGAATTGATTTTGTGATCAAGTGAGTTGGTTAAAAAATTGATGAAATGATGATTTATGGTGAAAAAATGGAATGGGAAAATTTTTAGTGATAGTGCACCACAATGGCCGAAATTTTCAAGAAGAATTGTGAGGGTTGTTAGGCTGAATTTTAGATTATTGGAATTGTATTTAGTGAATTGAAATATTAGAAATGAAATGGAGCGATTTGGAGCCAAATCGGACACAATTGTCATTTAATCGGGTAATAGGCCAAATTAGGTCAGCATCGCATTTAAGCGGTAGTTGGATAAGTTGCATATCATATCATGCATATACACTGAGCTTGAATTGATTTTATAACAGTCAAGCATTAATGTGGTGAATTATGTATTGTACATTGTGGATAGGTGGTGAGCAAATTACACTGGTAAAAGTACAGAGATTGTGCTTGAAGACTGAGATTAGGAGTACATCGACTCCTAAAACTGTGAGTGGACAATTTATCATCTTAAATATCTAGAGTAATTATACTTGTTTGATACTTTTATTGAATGGTGAGTTTAAATTATAAAATATTATGTTTTTCAATTAAAATATTTTTAATAAAAATGAGATTTATACTGGTTTTGAAATCAAATATTGTTTTGGGAAAATTGAGTATATGGAGACTGTGTTGAATTTATGATTTTGTATGTTATTGAAATTGTGACTTATGACACTATGGTAGCATGATGGCTACATTTTTGGGGTTGGCATGAAATATATGAACGGTTTTGGTTTGGTCTTGGTAGATTGGATTAAATTTTATTCGCCATATTATGTTATTGAAAAATTTATGGGTCTGGTGGTATATTAAACGGTCATTGCAGTGGTGGGGGTTTCCGTGGACTATCCATGAGAGGGGCACGATAACCCAATTATATATTTACCTCCGGGAGAAGATGTTGGATAAAGTATTTTCTGAGGTAAGATTTGAGTGCACCTCACGTTTGGGCCACCACGTGAGAGTGAGACTCAACCAATGCCAAGGAACGGCTGTGTGTCAGATGTGAAAACATGTTTATGGGTATGGGACATTTAACAGCCTTGGCGGTCTTAGTGGGATACCTTGACGAAGGTACCCACGAGAATGATTTTGGCAGGGGCCAAGTTTAAGAAATTCATAAGTAGGGAAATTTTAATGAAAAGAAATTATTTGGTAAAGATTGAAACGAATTTTGCGTTATGAACATTATTGAGATATAACGTTTTTATATTGTCTCCGTCTACTCGGCTTTAGATGCTTTTGATGGTAATTGTTTACTCACTGGGATTTTATAATCTCACCACCCTCCTTTCCTCACATTTCAGGCTCGGGGAATTTCATAGTTAGTTGACTTTGACAAGGACCTTCATTTGGACTTGAATCGACAAAAGCTGTAGGTTTTCAGCTTCCGATGCATTTTGGTTAGATGTGGGCTCATGTGTTACTGTAAAAGTAATTTTATACTTTGGTTATTTGCTTTATAGTATATATGAATATAATTAACTTTTACGTTATAAGAATTATTTACCGATAGCTTTATAAAAATTATTTTATAAGAAAATAGTTTATTTTATTGAATATTTTTTATTATATTCAAATGGTCAAATTTTCACTTCAAACGAATGTTTTAGATTTCAAAATTTAATTTAAATCATGAAATATGTGTTTCCACTTACATATTACATTTTTAAGGATTTCAAAATTTTTGAAAAAAAAAGACTAAAATACCTTTGTGAGGCAGAAATAAATTTTCATTGTTTTTGGATGGAAAAATGTCCATATTGTTTCAAAGCACGATTTTAGTTACTGACGATCACAGGGGAGGTAAGAAAACTGATACGAAAGCCTTGCGAGGTTTCGGTCAGCAGTCGGGGTAAAGAATGTTTGACGAGACTTCGCGACGGTTGTCACGAGATCGATGGGAGTTCTGGGTCGTGACAATTTTGGAGTAGTTTTTGATACACGAAGAAAACCTTTGAGCGTTTTGAGTATTTTTGAGTGATTTTTGATATATGAAGAAAAACTTTTGAACATTTTGAACATTCTTTATCAAGTAGGCATATTCGTTAATTATGTTGTTAAATGGAATATGGTGTATCGTCTGAAGTTGTTGATCTTGTTAAATGGAATTCAGTAGTTTTTGTGATTTTTGGGCAATGAGTGATTAGTTTTTAGGCATTGCGTGACTGACTTTGGGCATTGCGTGACTGACTTTAGGCATTGCGTGACTAGTTTTTAAGTATTGTGTGATTGGTTGATATGACATTGCATGACTAGTTGATAAGCATTGCTTGACTTGTTAGCAAGGCATTGCATGACTTGTTAGTAAAGCATTATGTGACTTAGGCATTGTTTAAAAATCAGTCACGTAATGCTTAAAACCAATTACGTAATGCCTAAAAACTAGTCACACAGTGATTAAGTCACATAACACCTAAAAATCAGTCTCATAATACTTAAAAATCAGTCTAATCAATTTCAACTTTTCAACTTTTGGGTTTAATGAATAAACTAATAAACTCAAGAACCTAAAACACATACTTTTTTTTTCTAAGCCATGAAATTGTGCATTTCATAAAAGATATGTTACAAAACTTTATAACCCTCCAAAGCAAGACAAAATATATTTCAATGGGGAAGGCCTTGCTCACTCCCTTATGCAAAAACAAAATATACCCTATTTACAAAATATTCCATGAATAATTTCAACTCAAAATCTCATAAAAAAAAATCAAAATCCTTAGCAAACATTCTTAACAATCATCTCAATCCCAAATACAATAAAATCGTGAACCACCATAAAACTCATCAAACATGCTTTAGTTGTTCTTTTTTCTTGAGCAAAATTGCTGCTTGCAAAGAGCAAAATCGTTGTTCATCACCCTTGAGAACCCCAAGATCCACCATCCAAAAAAATAAAATAAAATAAGAAAGAGCTTGATGTCACATCTGCACTTTGGATAGCAAAATAGACAGTATTTGATTAGAGAGAGAAATCGAGATTTTATTTTGAAACTTTTGTTTGGATGGTGGGATAGAGAAAACTGAAACCATTTTAATTTGTCTGAAATTGTTTAAAGGGTATTATTGTCAAGTCATGTAAAAAATTGACTAAAAATAATTAAAATTATAAAAAATGATATTTTTGAATTGGACCTATGAAGAAAATTATTTCTCACAATTTTCTCTCATAAATATCTTCACTTTTTTGCATATGGGAAACATGGGATCTTGAACACCAAGCTTTTATTAACCAAGCTCTTATTCGCCACTATTTTAGGAATTGATGTCCTCATTGAGTGTGGCATGACTTAAGACTTGGCTTGACTCACGTCTCACAGTTCTGGCTGGGTTCGACTTTGATACCACCTGTCAGGTTTCAAATCCACATGTCAAGATATTATCTGCTTTGGCCCATAACTAAGCCTTTCAATTTTAAAACACATCTTGACATGTTACCAATGAACCCCTTTTATAATAGAGGGTGATTGCAAATATCTTGAAAGCAAACTCAAAACGTACATTATGTTAGGCCTTGATGCACTTAAATAAAGCAAACATCCAATTAAAATTTTAAAACTTGTGGCATCAACTTTAGCTTTTCCATCATTCTTTTCAAATGCTAGAAGAGTCGAAACAACCTTACATGATCCATACCAAACTTTTTCAACAACCCTCTGGCATACTTACATGACGCACAACAATAAATTTCAAAAAATTCAAAAAAACTCAATGGAAAACGCTCTCAACTCAAGCGATTTTCCACCCTTCTCACGAATTCACGGCTTGGCCAATAGAAGGCCACCAGACCCTCCAACTCAACCATTGGACGTTGTTGCTCCTTTCACCCATAACCTTATGGCAACCTCACAACCACAACCGACATTTACACATGGTTTGAATGAAGCCATACAAAACTAGACGCAATACCCTATTTCACCCCGATTAAAGAAAAAATCCTTCCTGTCAATTTTATCTAGTGACAAACCACGCTTAATTCCTCCAAGTCGAACCCCTGAAAGATTCAAAGACAAGCCGATGGTGGTTTTTTTTTTTTAAAAGAGATTGTTGCCTTATCCAAGCCTTTTCAATATTCTGTTGTAGGGAAATTTACCTGAATGAAAAGGATAGAGGAGACTCGTAAGGCTTTCTTGGGTATAGGACTCTCGGGTTTGTATAATATACGATGGCTTGATTATAAACATGTTATGATCAATCTGTTGAATGATTTTGATATTAAGAAAGTGTGAAGTAAGCAGATCTGGTTTATTGTAAACCAGAAAGTGTGAAATAAGCAG
The DNA here is from genome assembly GCF_000208745.1 of Theobroma cacao. Lineage (NCBI taxonomy): Eukaryota > Viridiplantae > Streptophyta > Magnoliopsida > Malvales > Malvaceae > Theobroma > Theobroma cacao. The sequence goes on along the minus strand of NC_030858.1, from coordinate 10,432,720 downwards.
ATCTGGTTTATTGTAAACCAGATCTGCTTACTTCACACTTTCTTAATATCAAACTCATTCAACAGATTGATCATAACATGTTTATAATCAAGCCATCGTATATTATACAAACCCGAGAGTCCTATACCCAAGAAAGCCTTACGAGTCTCCTCTATCCTTTCATTCAGGTAAATTTCCCTACAACAGAAAATGTGTGTTTACAAATGGAGCACAGATTTTTATGTTGAGAAAGAATCGTCTATAGTGCCAATTTGGATTTCTTTTCTTAATTTAAAACCCTACCTGTTTGAGAAGTTGGCATTACTAGCAATTGCAAAAACCTTAGGGACTCCGTTATATGTTGATGAGTCAACAACAAACGAGCCTTGACCAAGTGTATCTAGAGTATGTATTAAATATGATTGTTTGAAGCTGTTGGTGGATTCCATTTAGATAGTGGTTGGGCATCATCAAATAGGAAATATAAAGGGAGGGTATATGCAGAAGGTTGAGTTTGCGAAGTTGACATATTATTGTTCCCACTGCTGTCATTTAGGTCATGCAATTTCCAATTGCATGGTCCTCGGTATTAAGCTAGAAAAAATAAGGGTAGTTAAGTCGAAGCATATCGAAAATGCTATGCCCTCAAATGAGCAGAATGGTGTGTCAATTCTGGAGAAAAATAAAGTTCAAGATATAATGGATCATGGTGGAAAAAAGCAGTTGTTAATCGGGGTTGGAGGAAAATAGAAGGAAGTCATGGTACATGCATCACTAAAACAGAGCCTCCAATGGAAAGAGATTAGCAAAGTGGGCAAAAGTGCAGCAAAGGATTCAATGGGAGTGGAAATAATGACTGAAAATGATATTTCTAATTCTCAAATAGTAGTTTCTAATCGTTTTGATGTGATTGCAGAAGGAAGTGGTGAGGAACCAAATGAAAAGAAAAACAAAGAAAGAAAAGTATGATGAACAGTGCATTAGCTAAGCAACCAATTATTTTCTCTCATTTAAGATATTTGGTGGAAATGCATGAAAATTCTTCGGACAAGGAAAAGCAATTGGTTAGCATACAACAGGTTGGAAACGTGGTTGTGAGTCAAGAAGAAAAAAATGAGAAATGGTGCAAAGACAAAATACGTGGCCTATGAAATTGGGAGTCAACTGGCAATAGAGAAAAACAAACCACAACATGTTATGGAAGCTAGTGGCAATATAGATCGGTGAGAGAAGTAATCAATTATGAAGAATAATGCCTCTATTTCTAACACTGAAAAGCTGATGCATGAAGGCCATGATGAAACCGGCTCTTCAAGTGTTGATAGTGTGGAAACATCCTCGAGTATTATGGCTGAAAATGTAAAAGAAGTTATGTTGTAGTGGGATCTTGAAAAGTCAATGAATATTACCAAGCATAGAAAGCATGGAAAATGGCTAGGGGTGATGACTCAAAGGCACAACAAGAGCATTCTTTCAAAATTGGGAAACAACAGTTGAACTCAAGTATAGTGGCTCATTTGGAAGTAGTGCATGGGGTCGCATCTTTCTTACGAGGTGAAAAAATGAGGTTAGAAGAATAGACAATTAAACTGGTATCAACTTGGGATGTTCAAATGGAAAATTCTTTAAAGCTAGGAGAAGCCAACCACAAGGATGTGAATAATCAAAAATATGAGAAAGAGAACATACGGGTTGAAAATATGAGGACAAGGGTGTAGGCAAGAAAAAATAACGCAACGGACAAGGGTTCAGGTAATAGGGATATCGAGGTGCATCCATTTGCTGTTAGACGTAGAAAATCTGATGGTGATCTCTCTAGTAGGCCAATTGCAAACTGCTCCTCAAATGCAGTAGAAGATAGTGAGGAAAAGATGGTGTGCATGAGGACTCCATCTCTACAAATTTACTTGTTCAGCTTTCTCCATGATTAATTCATTGATACGGAAAGTAAGAGGGATTTTAGGCAACGTGGCTCAAAAGAAGGCTAAAAAATTACAGCTGATGCAATGTATTAAAATTTTAAGCATTTTGGAACTTACGATGGATGCTTCTAAAATGGATTTTTTTAGGAGGAAGTTGGGATATGAGAAAGTAGTAAGTAACTGCTCTCAAAAGATATGGTTATTCTACTCTTATGATGTTAAATGTGAAGTCATATTAGATCATAACCAGTGTTCTCATGTTCGGTTTTCTCTTCCTTGATTAGCATCATCTATTTTTGCTACTTTTGTATATGCCAAATGTACTAGGTTTAAAAGAACAGCTTTGTGGAATTGTTTAAGAATTATATCTGCAGACATGAGAGAGCCATGGCTTGTGGGAGGAGACTTAATGTTACTTTGAACAAAGAAGAATGTTTATATAGGGCTGCACCGCATGATGGCTCCACGGAGGATTTTTTTACTACCTTGCTTGACTACGGATAATGGATGGTGGGTTTAAACGTAATCTTTTCACGTAGACAAATAAATATATGTTTTAGAGGTTAGATAGGGTGGTATATAATCATCAATGGGTAGATCTTTACTCTATCTCTCGGATTCAACACTTGAATAGAGATGGCTCTGATCATTGTCCATTGCTTGTTTCATGTTCAATTTCTTCTTTCAAAGGTCCATCTTCCCTTAGATTCTTACATGCATTGGTTAGGCATCATGGATTTTTATCCTTTGTGGAAATAAATTGGAAGCATCTTATACAGGCCACGGGAATGAAAGCTTTCTTAGGTAAGTAGTTGCGGTTAAAGCATGGCCTTAAATGATGAAACAAGGTGATTTTTGGGGATATATTCAGTAACTTAAAGGAAGTAGAAAAACCGGTAGAAGATAGTGAGCGGTTGTTCCAACATGAGCCGTATTTGGCTAATAAGGAGCTTATGAACCAATCCTATGCAAAGCTTAATTATTATTTAAATGTTGAAGAGGCTTTTGGAAACAAAAGTCAGGAGTTAAGTGGCTGGTTGAATGTAAGAGAAACACAAGGTTCTTCCATATGAGAAGGCAGAAAAAGAAGGTGAAGAATTATACATTCAAAATCCAAACCAGCGACAGAACTTTGACAGAATACTTGGCAATGATACAAGCTTCAACGATTGATTTCTTCTCATCCCTGATGAAAGTTGAACATTGTGATATCTCCAAGTTATTCTTCATTAATTCCCACCATTATCTTTGAATCTAATAATGTTACCTTATGTGCAGTTCCTACCATGCAAAAAGTAAAAGCTGTTGTTTTTTATATCGATAAAAATAGTGTAGCGGGATCGGATGGTTTTTCCTCACTTTTCTACTAATATTGTTAGAGCGTTATAGCTGAGGATCTCCTAAAAGCAGTGGTTGATTTTTTTAATGGTTCACCATTACTAAGGAGAGTCACTTCTGCCACTATAGTTTTATTGCTTAAGATGTCTAATGCTTCACAATGGAGTGATTATAGATCTATTAGTTTATGTAATGTTCTTAATAATATAGTTACTAAACTATTCATAAACCGTCTTGATAAAATATTGCCAGTTATTATCTCTGCGAATCAAAGTGGATTTGTTGGAGGCATGCTTATCAGTGATAATATGTCATTGGCACAAGAGTTTATCAGAAAAATTGATTGTAAAGCTTAGGGAGGGAATGTGGCTCTTAAGCTTGATATGATGAAAGCTTATGATCGACTTAATTGGGATTTCTTATGTATTTTGATGCAGCGGTTTGGATTTAGTTCTCAATGGATAAATCTAATTTAGAGATGTATTTCAAATTGTTGGTTCTTTTTGTTGATAAATGGTAAGTCAGTGTGCTATTTTAAATTAGAGAGAGGCTTGTGCCAAGGTGACTCAATATCTCCCTTTCTATTCATTTTAGCAGTTGAATATCTATCTTGAGGATTGAATGCCTTATATTTCCGGTTTCCATCTTTACATTATTATGCTGGTTGTCCAATGTTAGTAAGCCATTTAGCATTTACAGATGATGTGATGATATTTACTAATGCCAATAAATCGACATTGCAAAACATTTTTACTTTCTTGCAAGAGTATGAGCAAGTTTCTGGGAAACGCATAAACCATCAGAAGAGTTGCTTTATAACTCATAATAACATAGCAAATGCTAGGAGACAGATAATATCTAATACTACAAAATTCAATCATTAATGTCTTCCAATCACATACTTGGGCGTTCCACTGTACAAAAGCCCTAAAAAGGTATTGCTATTTGATGCTTTGGTTGCTAAGATAAGGGATTGGATCACAAGTTAGGAAAATAAGATTTTATCTCCAGGGGGTCGTATCACTCTTTTAAGGAGTGTGTTGTCTTCATTACCAATTTACCTTATCTAAGTCCTTAAGCCTTCAATTTGTGTTATTGAAAAAATTGAGAGGCTGTTCAATAATTTGTTGTGGGGTGGATCAATCGATTATAAAAGAATTCATTGGCTTCATGGCAAAAAATCAATTTTCCTTTTTCTAAAGGAGGATTAGATATTCGAAGCTTGAACGATGTGTTTAAGGCTTTCACTATTAAATTGCGGTGGTGGTTTCAAACTTGTAACAGCCTTTGGACACAATTAATGAGGATGAAATATTGTGCTCGCCGGATTCCTAAGTATGTCAAACCAAAACTCCATGATTCCTAGATTTGGAAATGGATGTTAAGTGGCTGCCAGGTTACGGAATAGATATTAGGTGGCAGATTGGTAAAGAAAATTTGTTTTCCTAGCATGACTGCTGGATGGGAAACCAACCATTGGTAAGTATTTTCCCCTCTTATATTAACTCAATGATATAAGTTTGATATCTTTATAACAATGGTGATTGGGATGTGGGTAAATTGAAAATGTGCTACTGGTTGAGTTGATAGAAGAAATTTTGCAAATTCCCTTTGATATATCTTATGATGATGCTGTTTATTGGGTTCCTACCTCAAATGGTGTTTTTACCACCAAAAGTTCATGGGAATTAATAAGGAACCAGTAATTAGCTAATATTCTATTTTAGTTCATTTGGCATAAAAGTATTCCCCTCACAGTTTCATTTTTCTTGTGGCGTTTGTTACATGATTAGATTATAATACCCCGTACTTTGATATGGTGACTAATAAAAACTTACTGGATGCCAATTGAGGTTAATTATGATGTTTAGAAATGATGAAAGATGAAAGGAATAGTTTGAAATAAAATATTTTGCACACGAGAAAATAATAATAAAATAATGATATTTTTATCAGAGAAGAATTTGTGAGATAAAAAGTGATTCGGAAGTCAATTGAGGCGTAATAATGTATTTTGGGTACTAAGGGGATAAGAGGAAATTTTTAGAATAAAATAATATTAAAATATTAATATTTTATTCAGTGTCAAAATTTTTTATGAAGAAAGAGTGTATGGTCAATCTAAGTGAGGGAGAAGAAGAATGAGAGAATTTTGGAGAAATATGACGTTAATGGGGCCGCGTGTCTTTATTAAGTAAAGATAACCCTGGGTAAATAAATATTTTAAATATTATGGGGACACTGCTTTGGAGTACAAACTTCATACTTTGTTTGTACATGTGTAAAAAGGTAATAGAAAGAAATTGGAGTTAAATGAATGTTGGGAGGACTAAATTAATATGGTAGGAAACAAAAAGGGTAAAACGATCATTTTGCATCTCAAGTTAAAATTTTTAAGTTTTCATGAACTCGAGCATTTCTAGACCCTTATGAACCTTGTCTTAGTGTCAAAGAAGTAAAAAGATTGTATAAAGCCAATGGAAAAACAAAATGACATAGTTAAGGGCATTTTGGTAATTTTGCTAGAAATGGATAAACTTAAGCCATAAAAATCTAAGTTTCTAGGATGTTCTTCAAATTTCCAGCACTTCTTCTTCTTCTCCTTCCTCTCCCACGTTCTCTCACCCCCCCATGGAAGCTTGCCTTGAATTTTCATATATTTTCTTGAATTAACCTCGATTTTTCATGCTTTTGTGTACTCTTTCACAAAGTTCTTTGTGCTTTTCTATTTTTTCACCATAAAACCCTCAAAAATCTTTCCTTATTACACTCTCTCTGTAACTGGACGTTCTAGAGAGAGAAAGTGAGATTTTCATGATAGTTTGAAAGCTTTTGGAAAAGAAATTCAATTGTAAAGCTACCAAGGTGAGTAGTGAAATAGAGTTGATTTCTTTTTAGTTGTTGAGAATGACCAGTGGCTAGATCGGTGAGTGTTTTGTAGTTGAGGTGGGTTGTTCATTGTAGTGTGACTAGAATAGTGAAAATATATAGTCACTTAATGGTAGTTGGATACTAGCAGAACATGATTTAGTGGATAGCTTTTAGAACTATAATTATGCAAATCGGATTGGTTCTGATGTTGTTGTGATGATAGGTCCCAACGAGGCCCCACAGTTCCATTTGGACCATTAGTGGAGGTTGGAGTCGAGTAAAGATTCAACAAATATCGGTGAGTGAACCTGCACTAAAATGTTTTGGGTAGATGTACATACGTTTGAGTGAACCACTTGAACTGTTTAAATTATCTTTTCTTCAAAATGCATGAGAACGAGCCTTTAGTGAAATGTTTTTGTGATGTGGAACATGATTGTGATGAATCTATATACTTTTATATGACGCTAATATGTATACAAAGATATATGATATATATATTGTTAAGTAATTTTGTATAATTGATGTAACCGTGCATGTGTGGAGTGGGCAGTGCACATGTCAGTTCAGTGACAATGTTGGTATCAGAGCAAAGGGTTTAACCCGATCCCTGGGAACTCTTGCATGTGAACAGTGGCAAAGCATGACTCTTCACCCAAGGGCTTGTAGAGAGGGCTGTCCCTTACGAGTGCTCTGATAGGTACCGTTTGTTGCCACTGCTGAAGGAGGAAAGAGCTGCTTGTAGCGAAAGTTGTCCCTTGTGAGTGGAGCTACCGTTGAAGAAGGAAAGGGCTGCTTGTAGCGAGGGTAGTCCCCTATGAGTGGAGTCTAACCGTGCATGTGCGGAGTGGGCAGTGCACATGCCGGTAATGATGTTGTCGTGATATTTATAACCGTGCATGTGCAAAGTGGGCAGTGCACATGCCGATAATGATGCATATCAACCGGGTGAGGTGATGGTGGTGTAAGTGCTTATATATATACATATTTACTATATAAAGATGTTTGGATTTAAAATGTGATTGCATTGACTGTTGAAAACTTGAGTATTGTCAATGTGTTCAATTTAATGTGCAATGTGGCATGAGTGGATTTTTTTAGTGGCAGTGAAAGCCCCTTGGATTTTCATCTAGCCAGAATTTCGTTGCAGTGAGAATGCCTTTTCGCTACGGTGAGCGTCAATTTATTATGCTTGACTTGCTTGAAATCTACTAAAGTTTTCACTTCTCAACTTCCTTGTTGTTCATGAGTCTTGTGTCATCAAGTAACTAACGACCAAGGGTTTGAATAAGGAGTTTTTAAATAGAGATAAATTAAATTGCATTATTTTGAACTTAAGTGCATCATGCTTTCTAAACCTTCCTTAACGTTGCTTGTTCCCGTCCTATGTTCACTCACTGAGTTTATACTCACGTTTTTAAAATTCATGTTTTAGGTTTCCTGAGTTAAAGGTGATTAGATCCTAGGACGAGGTGCTCTACCCTATACATTGCTCGGTAGGTTTAGCGTGACACTAAATGTTATCAATCGTGCCCATAATCACTCCGCTCACGGTCAAGTTCTAATTACGTGTACATGACTACTTATTATGAAATGTTGAGATTCACTTGTCAAGTTATATGTATGTATATAATGGTTGATGATGCCATTATGAATACATGACTGGGTTTTATGAGATGTTTTCAAAGGAATTGTAATTGAGCATTATGAATTTCGGATTCTAAAGGAATATGGATTAACATATAAGATCATGTAAGTAGGCTTGCTTGGGCTTGGTGGGATGAACCCATTGGTCCCTTGGGTCTGTCATGGCCCGAAAATTGGGCTGTGACATAGATATTGGTGGAATTGAAGATGAAAAGAAAAGGATTTCACTTAGCATATAAATGTATTTGCTACGATTCAGAGGAATCTCTCTTACATGTCCTTTGGGATAATCCAGTGGCTAAACAAGTTTGGAATTATTTTACAAAATTATTTCAAATCTATATTATTAATCCACAGAACATTATTCATATCAACTAGGCATGGGTCTATTAAGGTGATTATGTTAAACTAGGTGATATTCGAGTCTTGTTACCATTATTTATCTGTTGGTTTTTGTGGGTAGAATGTAATGATACAAAACACAAAAGCCTTGGTATGCATCCTAATAAAGTTGTATGGAGGATTATGAAACTTTTGTTACAGCTATTTCAAGGTAAGCTATTGGAGAAATGGCAATGGAAAGGTGATATTTAGATAGTCAAATTATGTGGTTTGGAATTCCTACCAAAGCAACCTACACCACCCAAAATAATCTGTTGGCAAAAACCATTGATAGGTGAGTTTAAATTGAATGTTGATGGTAGTTCCAAAAATTGTCAGAATGCAGCCAGAGGAGGTGTGTTGAGAGATAATTCAAGTATGCTTGTTTTTGGTTTTTTTTTAGAACTTTATAGCTAATAACTCCTTAAAAGTGGAATTATTGGCCTTACATTAGGGTCTAATTTTACGTCAACAATTTAATATCTCTAAAGTTTGGATTGAGATGGATACATTGGTAGTGATTCAAATGATTTGGGAGGGGAGTAATGGGTCCCATGATGTATACTATTTACTAGCTTCTATCCAGAGGTGTTTGAATCAAGTTTCTTATAGAATTTTGCATGAGGATAATCAAGCTGCAAGTTATTTATCTAACCGTGGTTATTTGCATTAGAATTTGCATGTATGCTCTTAAGCACATGGTGAACTACGAGGTATGTTAAGATTAGACAAGCTTAATCTACCCTATGTTAGGATCAAATAAATGTAAAGGAACAGTACTCCTAGTTTATTTTTTCTTTACTTTTATAGATTCATGTAAACCAATGTTATTGCTCATCCTTTGCATGCATGAAAATGCAAGGCAAGTATTACCTTGGATAGGTTTACTGTTTTTGATATCTCATGTAAGTTTGGAGGTAAGGTTTATGTCCCCTTTGTTATGTACTTTATTTTATTAATTAATAAAATTTTAACAAGGTAATTAAGCCATGCGAGAATTTCCAATTTAAAAAAAAAATACTTAAATGACACACAAATATATAGCTTCAACCTTGGACAAACTCCAACTCAAGGAAATATGACATCTCCCCCAAATCTAACATATCAAATTTAGATTTCATTTATACTCTAAACTCCTCCAAGAGTTCATCATCAGAGTTAGTGATCAAGAGGTCAGCAACATACAAGGACACAATGAGTTTAATAGCTTCTTTGGTAATTTTAACATATAAAGTTGGCTCATTATCACATTGTTGAACCCTTTGGCTCTTAAATAACCATCAATTGTCTTATAATAGACTTTAAGAGATTGTTTTAGACCATAAAGGGATTTGAGAAATATGCAGACCTTGTCCTCATTACCTTCTTCCAAGAATCTTTTTGGTTACTATTTATAAATATCCTCTGGTATAGTTCCATGCAAAAATGCTAACGTTACATCTAGATGATGTATTTTCCAGCTCTCTTTTGCTGTAAGTGCAACTGAAAATCTTATAATGTCATACCTAGCCACCGAAGTGAATGTCTTTTAAAAGTCTACAACATATGTCTGTGCATACCCCTTCACCATAAGCCTTGAAGAGCTTGGTTCCATGACAACCGAATTACACGTGTTAGATGTCTTGAAAAGACCTAGTCCCTATAGACACCTTTTTTTATAATAAAATAATAATAATAATAATAATAAATAATTAATTTAAAAAAAAAACAGAGAGGCCTCCACCTTCAGAGCATTCAATGCTTTCTGAGGTGGCTAATCTGCGGGTCACCTCCCAGTGATTTTCTTTGACTTAAAGGCCACCCATCCAGAAATCATGCTAAGAAGAGCATGATTGCCTTGGACAATTGGGTTCTACAAGAACCCTAAAACTTTGGTTCAAAAGGGGGGATTTTTTTAGGGAAGAAACCAAAAAAACGATTCAAAAAAAATCCCTAAGCTTTCTAGCAACCATTCTACCCTAGCCATAATAGAAAAAAATAAAAAAAATACCCTAATCTAGTAACCACACTTACAATCCACAATAAAAAAAACCAAAAAAGAAATAAAAAAAAACAACAACAAAAAATGGGGAAGAGCAGTAGGTAGATTAGGAGGGGCTTTTCCTTTCTTTGTCTTTTTTTTGGAGAGAGGCAAGAGTGAAATCCGATTGGATAGCCAGCAAAGAGAGAGAGGAAAGTTGATCTTGGGTAGTCGGAAGGCAAAAGGAGAAGAAAGGGCCGGTGTAGAGTAAGAGAGAGAGAAAATGATGTGGGGAGTTAGAGAAAGAGAGAAAGAGAGAGAGAGAGAGAGAGAGAGAGAGAGAGAGAGAGAGAGACACGTGGAGAGTTAGAGAAAGAGAGAGAGAGCAGCGTGGGGAGTGAGAAGCTCGATTTGGGCAATGAATAGGAAGGAAAAGAAAGGTTGGTGAAAAGGGAAAAACAGGGACGACGGGTGAGCTAGAGAGAAAGGAGAGCATTTGGGTTATAAAGAGAAAATAGAAAGAAAAAATGAAGAAAGAAAGGAAAACGAAGCTTTTTATACCCAAGCATAAAAAAAAACTGAACGATGCTGTTTTGGAGGGTTAAAGGCTGCCCAAACAAGTACCCAAAATGGTGCGTTTTGGGCTCAACTTTATGGGCCTCTGGAGGCAAATCCGGCACAGTAGATTTGGGCTTCTTGTGGGTCTTTGAGCTGGGCCAATTTCAACTCAAAAAGGTATAACTTTTCTCCTTAATTTGGGCTTCTTTTAATTAGTGTTAGGTCTAAACCATTTTGCTTAAATAAAATGTATTTATTTTAATTTTAATCTTGGAAAAGATTATATATTTAAACACGTAGGTTCATTTTAATGTAAGAAAATGAAAATAAACAAAAAAAATTAACCAAAAAAATAATAATAAGTGAATTAAGAAGAGTAGGACAAAAGGAAAGAAAGAAGTATTTATATTGTAAATAGATTTAGATTCTTGTAAATATAACAAATAATAATTAAATACGTAATGTAAATATAATTATCATAAAAAAGAAATGGTTATTTTGAGTAATTCGATGATAGAATTCCATTCAAAAGGGCAAAGAGTTACCTCTTTTGGGTGAATTTCTTAAGAACGGGGTTGAAACGGATTTTCTCCGAAGCGTCGGGATAAATCCGGACTCTAAACTCCGATACCCATTAATTCGAACAATCATTTTCTTAATATTAAAAAATAATAAATTTATATAAATATTGCATTTAAACTTAAAATTAATAAAACTCAAACAAATAAACATCACTAAATAAATTAATTTTACCATTAAAAAATAAATTAATTGTTTATTTGATAATCTATCTAATTGAGTAAAATATTAATCCATAATGTTAATTAAGGAATATAGGTTTAGATAGAAAGCTCTAAGAAAATAATAAATAAAAAAATAATAGTAATAATGAATATACGAATAAGGTAATAAGGCACCCCAAATTATTAAATGCATAACGAACCACCTAAAATAATAAATGTGTTCATGTAGACATTACTCATAATTTTATCTTATCATAGCATGCCACCTACATTTTGTCGATGAGGCGAGAATTCAGATGATGGGATTTCGTTGAAAAGCTTGTAGAGATGAGTTCTTCCCAGGATATCCTTAGGTGAGGAAAACTTCGAGACTTCACCAAAGCGTTGAGATGGTTTACGAACGATTTTCTGATAAAAGATTACCGACCTCATCATTTAAAATTGAACAAATCATAATATCATTTTGATTGCATCATGTGCATCCTTGAAACTGAATAAAAGACTCAATCAGCTAATTTAATAAAGATTTAGTTAATAAGCACGGATTGAGGAAATATAAGAATAAAATCAAGGGTGGGCTAGAATAAGATAACTTAAGATTGAATGGTACCGTTTGTGGAATGGGCGTCACAGAAGTGCTAACCCTTCTCCATGCGTAATCGCACTCCCGAACCCATCTTTGAAAAATATGGACCAGTTCTTGTTCGTTCGACACACCTAAAATTTATTTAGGACTTTGTCGATTAGAATCGAGTTAATAGGTGGCCAATCGCACCTAAATAAAAAAGATTGGTGGCAACTCCTATATAATTTATTTTTGCCGACATTTAAGGATCGGGTTCTTGGACCTGACACATTCCGACAAGTCCCTCTAACAGCAAAACTTTAATCATTTTCATCTTCACTCTCTATTTTTTCTTGGTGTACCATATTTATCACAACATTCTTATTTTCAAAACTTTCAACAAAGGTTGTTTAATTCCACTTTATATTTTCATCAAATCTAACATCCTTACTTACAAACAGTTTCTTGGTTTCAACATTAAATAAACGATATCCCTTAGATAGCTCACTACAGTTGAGATGGATAGTTGAGTGAGATTTTGCATCAAGTTTGGTTCTTCTCTCATTGGGCACCTTTGCATAGCATACACAACCAAAATTTTTCAAATAAGATATAGAAGATTTAGAGTCATACTAGACTTCATGTGGGATCTTGCTTCGAAGGGCTTTAATTTGAGCAAAGTTTAAAAGGTAGTTTGTTGTGTTGACAGCCTCTGCCCAAAAAATCTTTAACAAACTATTCTCAAATAATAAACACCAAACCATATCCATTAAATTTCTATTCCTTCTTTCTAAAACTCTATTTGTTAGGGATTATAAGAGACGACGAGTTAATGTTTTACATTAAATTGAGTCACATACTTCTCTAACTCAAAATTAGTAAACTTAGTGCGATTGTCACTTCGATGAATTTTTATTATCATGCTCACTTGATTTTCAACTAGAGCTTTGAATTTCAAAAAGTTACTTAAACTCTTTGATTTGTGTTTGAGAAAGTAAACCCAACCATACTTGGATGAATCGTTGACAAATAAGAGATCAAACTTGTTTCCATTTAGTGAGAGTGTTCTCATAGGCCCTCTAATATCAGTATGCCCTAGTTACAGCTTTTGTATGACTTTTCATTTTCTCATCTTAGGAAATGAAGTACGACACTATTTCCTGTATTAGCATGTATCATAGACCCGATCGGTTTGAGTTATGGTTGGAAGACCTTTAATAAGGTTTAAAGAAGCAATTTGCTTCAGTGCACCATAATTCATGTGGCCAAGTCTTTTGTGCCATGGCTCGGCATCAGTAGAGGTACATTTATAGGCTTTGTGTTCAACTTTCATCTAATTAAGAGCGAAACATTTATTCTTCATTTCCACGGTTAATAACTTTTTACTAGTGGGATCAAGAATGGTGCAGGTGCTATATTTGAACACTATAACATATTTTTCTTCAAGTAACTAACCCACACGTAAGAGATTTTGACTCACTTCAAGTGTAAAAAGACATTGGTGATTGAGTTCATACTTGGGCTTGTTTGAACCTCGACGGTTTCTTCTCCATAAATATGCAAGAAATCTCCATTTTTTGATATGAAGTTGTTGTCCATTGTGATAAAATTTTCTTTGTTCCCCATTAAGTGGTTTAAACACCCACTTTCTATAAGCCACGTTTCATTCGTCCTCAAGCTATTGAGTTCTAATCTATGAATAAAACCTCCTTTTTAGAATCATTCTATTAAGCAATAGCTATTTTTTCATCAACTTGCGCCTCTCTAGCTTCACATACGTTGATAATATGACCCATCTAGTTGTGAGATTTACTCTTCATGCTAGGTCAATGCCAACAAAACCACTTAGAGTGGTTTTGTTTCTTACAATTAAAACAAGGTGGAAACTTGGCTCTTATCTTTTTTTGCTTTTCATGACCTGGTTTATTCCCCTTAGCTTTTTTCTCAAAATCAAATTGTTTAAAGTTTTCACTAATAGTTCTTTTGCTTTTTGTTCTTGCTACTAAGGTTGTTTCCTTAATTGAATTTTCATATCTGTCAGCTCTTATTTGCTCTTATGCTTAGCGAGCATTTACCAATTCTTTAAGAGTGAGTTGAGAAATGTCTTTTGAATCTTCCAAAGAAGATATCTTTGCTTGAAATTTTTTAAGGAGACTCACAAGGACCTCGTTGATAATAATCCTCTTGGGGAGACCTTCTCCAAGCAATCGTAGTTAATTCACAGTTTTCATCACCTTGTTTGAGTATTCTTTCATATACTCATTATCCTTCATTTTTAAAACCTAAAATTGTTTTTCAGTTTTCTATCCACGCAAGTATACGTATAGTAAAAATAATATAATGATGAGTAGAGTGTCAACCCTATAACGAATTGAATTAATTCTTACTATTATTTATTAAAATTATGCACCTTAATTTATCCAAACCTTAAAATTTGAATTAAAAACAAAATTACTTTTTTTAGATTTGATTGACTCTTAGACCTAAGGTTATGATTTTCCTCAATACTTCATTTGATTATTGTCTTTCTCTCTTAACTTAGCTTAATGAATTAAGTTACTAACTTAGAGTCTCAAGTTATTTATAAGTCTTTACCGAGTTTCTCATAAAAATATCTCTCTCAATTAATTTACTATATTTCTATGCAAATTAAATTAAAAAGAGATTCATTAAGTTCGTGCTCTAATTTTAGCTACGTATGGCTTATAGATATATGCCTACCCTATATGCAAATCAAACTACCTAATCAACTAAGTGTATTTGATCATACACTATTCTATTCAAGGTCTACCTAAATCTTTTTCGTCAAGGTTTAACCTAGATTTCTAATTCAATCTAATTAGTGATCAGGCAATTAGAAGCATTAAGAACTGAATAAAATAAAAAACTTAAATCCGTTAAATATAAGCAACAGAGAGATAAATAAATTAGATTACGTATTGAGTTCAATAATAATCTTAGATAAATAAATTAGTTCCCCATCAAGTCACACATCATCATCAAATAAAGTTTAAATATTCAGATCAAATTAAGAAAAAAAATAAAAGAATAACAAAAGGATGACAAAACCCAAGAATTTAATCTTCTTGAATCCCTCAAATTCTTCTTAGCTTCAATTACTTTGCGACTTGATTCTTAGCTGTCAATCTGTTATTTCGTTTTTTATTTTTTTAAAATCTTCCAAAAGGTTATTTTTATAGGACTTTGAAGTTAGGCTAAGTTGAGTGAAGAAAGAAGTCAATTCCAAATAGGATTTCCACATCAAACTATGTAAGTTGTGGCCTACCTCAACCAAAGCTGTGACCTCGACTAATTAATTAGTATAAATCGTAATTGCTCTAGGACTACCGCAGTGTTTCAATTTGGACAAGATTTTTGAGCAACTTCCAAGATGATTTGGCAAAGTGGTAAACATGAAAGTTATAGAGTTTTCTATGAACTTTCCAATGGTTCAAGAATCATCTCATTTGAAGCTTTGTAGAGAGATTTATGGTCAAAATACCGAAACATGTGCAGTGAAAATCTATACATCAAAATTGCTCTCCTTTTTCTATTAAAATTCTTCCTTCATTAAACACCTACAAAAGTATAACTAAATCAATAACAACCTATCTTAATCATATTAACACCAAATTAAGCATAAAATTAACTAAAATTAGATTGACTCACCTAAATTACTAATTTAAAATAATTAAAAAAAACTTACTAATTTTTATGCATTATTATAAGAACTAAATCAAATTACAATCAAAATTAAGCCTAAATAACTCTATATGATAGAGTTATCATAAATTCCTTCAAGAGGTTTAGGACTTGCATTTGTTAGGTCCTATGACTTTCATGAAACTCCTTCTACTGAATCCATACGTTTTTGATGATAACAAAACAATCCTTATTCACTAATATCTAACTTCACTATTTAAGTGTGCAAGATATACTTTAATCTCTCTAACAAATATGTTAATTAAAGGCAAGACAAAATGCTTGCTAAATTTGAAGATGGGTTAATTAGTTAAGAAAAGAAAAAAGAAAGTGATTAGTGAAGATAGAATATTTTTAACTGATTAACGAGAAGCCTTAACTAGTTAAAGCAAAACTAGATGTAATTTGAAAACAAGACAGAAAAGCGTTAATTAGTTAGCACCAAGATTAACTAATTAAGAAAGAGGCTAGAAGCTAATGATAGAAGTGTGCTAATTAGTTAAGGAGTAGGGTTAATAGGTTAAAGCACAAGACTTGAAGAACCTTAAAGCACCAAAATCCAAATTTAATATGAAGATGATCATTGACGGGAGCCAAAATGAAGAAATTCAAATCAAAGAATTTTTAATTGGTTAAAGCATATTTTAATCGGTTAAAGATGAAGGGAGATAAGGTTCAAGCAGTTAAAGGGAGGGTTAACCAATTAAAGGAAATCTACTGAATAGAGACCTTTGAAAATAAAGAGCTCTTAATTGGTTAGAGGTTTCTTTGACCGGTTAAGACAATAAATAGAGCTGCCAAACAATGCAAGTTAGAGAAGGTTTAATCGGTTAGAGCTTGTGTTATAAGCTCACATTGTAAAAGCCTACTGGAAGCTGTTAATTCCACTAGTATAGTGAAGTTGGGTTAAAAATCTTTGATTGGGAGATTAAGATAGTGGATGTAGGTCAAAGGGATCGAATCATTATAAATACTTATGCTTTCTCCACTTTCCTTGACCTTTTCTTTACTTGGTGTTTTTTAACCCAAGTTTTAATCTTACAAAAAGTTTTAAGCATAAGGGCTAACTTTAAAACAATTTTCACAAGTGATATTCACCCTCTTTTAGCACTTATGAGGGACTAACCCCTCATTCAATTTATCCCAAACTTCTTTTGGAGCTCCACAGGCCATTATCTTGGTAAAATTGGAATCAAACACTAGTAAGTGAATGAATGAAAAAGCTATGAATATCTTTGTAACTTCTTCATTATATTGTTTCATCTATGCTATTGTTGGGTTTGTTTGTCTCAACTCTGGTGGATCACCTCTTACCTCCACAATTTCCCACAAATCAATAGCATGTAAATATTTTTTCATCTTTATTGCCTCCATAGAGTAGTTTTCTCATGTAAATATTAGAGAAGTAGTGGTATTAAAACTAAATGAACCCACAGAGTCTTTCTTGAACAAGAGAGATTTGAGCAAAGAGAAAAAGAATAATAAAAAAATAAAGACTCTTGGACAAAAGGAAAAAATTTTTAACACTAAAGGTCTTTAAGGTGCCTTATGTCCCTTAAGATCCTTTATAAAAGCTTTAATACCATGAAAGACATTTAACACAAAAGGAAAAAACTTTCATATAAAAAATCGAGAGAAGAAATTTGCTCAAAAGAGTAGTAAAAGAAAGAACATACTGTTATTCATTAAGGGTTCAACCTTTTTAATATGACATTAAAAATAAAAAACTAAATAAAACAAGGAGAAAGTGGGCACGTTGCATTGCTATCTCTAATGTAGTACCTTACATGACCATCCTTAGTATGACATGTAACCTATACTAAAATATGAAGCAAATGATTGGTTAGCTACAAAACTTTATGTCGAGTCACATGCAACGTAAACTTGGTTCTTCTTGTCCAACTTGAAGCTTCATTTGGGGCTATAATATAGTAGAAAGGTCTTTAAGGTTGGTCTTATCATCAACAAATTGCTAGGGAAACCCGAACAAACATTGTCGTGGTATCTAACTTCGTGACTATTAAAGGCAATGGTTATGGGGTTTTCTCTATGTTATTGGTTGGTTTGATAAGAGATCTTGGCAATTTTTTATGGTCTGAAGATGTGTTGGGACAAAGCATATTAATCTATTTTTTAGAATTTTATTTGGCTGGCTGTAACAATTTTAGAGATTTGAAGTATTGAAAGGAATTAAATGCTTAATTGTGCGCTGGAAATTTATATATGAATGTCTATGAATGCTAGAAAGGTAGAGGATACTTTAAGTTGAATTCAATTGAGAAAGGTTTTTTAGGTGCTGTTAAGTTGGAAATGGGTTCATTCAAGTTGAGTTACTTGACTTACCTCAATTATAGGTAAGCTAGCTAGAAACTGTGGTAGAAATGATTTATAAAACGTTAAGCAGAATTTAGTTGGAAAGAATGACAATGAATTAAATACATTATTGATGTTTATGTATTGGCTCAATGATAGACTATCTTGGGACCACCAAGTCTAGTAAAAAAGATATTCAATCAGCCGTATAAACAAAAATGTGGTATAGGTAAACAACAAGGTGAGTGGATATTGCATTCAAATGATTTTGGAAATGGATGGATGAGGTTTAAGTATGTTATAATGTAAAGATTTTATAGAAAATAATTGCATGGGGACAAGTTGATTTCTTTATGATGTTGTGTAAGCCCTAGGACAAAGTGAAATTATTATGATGCTTAAGTGCGTGTTTTGAGTTATAAAATGACTTGTGATTGAATGATATGTCATGTATGAAATGGTTTGATGTGAATGCTATGTTATATGAATGCATGTTATAGCCTCAGTGGGGTCTCAAATACCACTAGAGTACAAAAAGGTCAGAGTACCCAATTAAAGTAAAGGTCGACATTCCCTACATGCACATTTAGCCTTTATAGGGCCGGTAATACCATGGGAGAAGTTATGCATGCATTCTATTATGAAATGGCAATTGAGGTATGCCATGTTTGTATATGTTTTGATAGGTAAAACTTAATTGCATCACGATTTTACATAGGGAAAATGTGCATGTTTTCCAATGAACATACATTCATTTGTAATTAATTCCTTGCTATTACTTGTTCCCCTTCCATATCCTTCATTGAGTAAATGTACTCACCATTTCAAAATTCATGTTTTGTAGATCCATAGCCACCTACATCATACGCAAACGAAGGATTTATGAGTCTATTTTAATAGGTTCAATGACAATGGTAATCAATAGTATCTTCCACACTTGAGGCACTCCGCTGGTAGCTGATAGTGGATAGATGGTTTTGGCTAGATTCTGGTCATTTCTGTCACGACCCGGTATTCCCTTGAGCCCGTGACAACCGCCACGGTGTCCCGGTAGACACTTATTGTCCGAAATGTCAACCCGAAACCCCGCAAGGCTTTTCTATCAGTTTCTCTGTTCCCTTGTGAGCAACCATTGGCAAATATCGTGTTCTAAAAGATTTTAAGTTGTTTCCAACTTTAAACAAATAAAATATTATTTTTCGTCTCACAAGGGTAATTTGGTCCATTTTTTCCAAAAATTTTGAAA
>NC_030858.1:10404802-10411393 GCF_000208745.1 Theobroma cacao | reverse complement strand
AAATGACCATTTTGCCCCTAGTTAGTGAAATTCCGATTTGACTCCAAATTTATCCTCAAACTCCAAATTACCATTTTAAGTCATCCATGAACTGTGAAACTCTTAATCTCACCTTAAAATTCCTATTTGATCTAGTTCGAGGATTAAATAAACTTTGTTGTACCTCTAGGTACTATACCGACTTTTGTAAATTTTTCGGAAATCTCCTAGCATGCAATCATGCTTTCATCACATGTAAGTCATGAATAGTATTTTATAAGGTCGGGCTTTACAATTTCACCATATTTATATGTATGTGCATACATGAATTATGAATTAGTGTAATGCCTAGTGTAAGGCAAGGTAGCCATGGGTTGGCAGACCTAAGAACAGTTTGTGTAATGCCAATTTTAAGTGACAATAAATGTTCTTAGCATAGGACCGTGCTTATTGTATATGAGTGATAATTATAGTTTATAGAATTATTTTAGTCTAATTTTGTTATTAAATATTAGCTAAGTCCTTAGTTTTTAATAATAATTTAGTTATTTTTATAATTAGTTTATTTTTATAAATTTATTTTAATTTTATGTTTATTTAATTTAAATTGGTCATTATTTATTAGTTTTTATGTTTTTGTAGGATTTAAGGAAATTGAGCTTAATTTTGAAAAGTAAAGTGTTTGAAGGACCTAGAATTTTACATGCATATGCTTTGGTATTTTCCCATAACTCTCGTTATAGAACTCTAAATGATACGATTCTTGCACCATTGGAAAACTAAGAGACAGAGCTACAACTTTCACGGATTACTTTTCCTAATTCTACCTCAAAGACAAAGAAATTATGTTAGAAGATGATGAGGCATAATGCTGTGAGAATGAAAATTTTGAAGATGATATTTGATGTTTAGGCCTCATTACACTTTTAATCCCAAAAATTAGAATCAACAGGTTAACTTAGGGGATTTCAAGTTAAGATTGTTAGTATAAATACGATATTTTAAGAGACATTAGAAGAGACAACTTTTGGAGATTCAAAAGGCTGAGAGTTGAGGTAGAAACTCAAAAAGCAAGGCTGCAATTAATCGTTTTGTTTTCTTGCTTAGCTTTTATTTTTCTTGTTAGTCTCAATGGTTGAAATTTATATAATGTTATTTGTCTTTGCAATTATGCGTAGCTAATTTACTTTTTCTAGGATTGCAATTGAACTCACATGTAATCTAAATTTTTAATCTCTTTCTTGCTTATTTTTCATAGGATTTAAATTGTTTATTCCAATTCGTTCTTATTGCTTTTAGTTGCTTGATCACCAATTAATTTGATTTAGGAACAAAAACAAATTTGGGAAAGAGAGTTTAATAAAATTGAGATAGCATATGATCATATTAATTGATTTGTGTATAGGGCAGGGATATATCTATATGTCATATGTAGTCAAATTAGAGCCTGAACTTAATGAATCTATTTAATTTCAATTCACATAGGGATATAGTGTTTTTGTTAAAATAGATATTTTTATAAGACGAGTGGAGAGACCTTTATAAATAATTGAGGACTTTAAGTTAACAATTCAATCTATTAAAATAAGTTAAGAAAGAGAGTTGGGATTTAGATGAAGTGTGAGGAATATTATAATCCTAGTCTTGTTTGATTTGATTTTTACCTAAGTTAGTATTACTTTGATTTTTCTTTTTAGTTTAAATTTTAGTTACTTAGGTTTATTTAATTAATTAATTTTGATTGTTTGGATAAGATTAAATTGTTTTAATTTTAATACTTAGTAAAATTTTAGATCAACTATCCGTGGGATCGATACTCTACTTACCATTATATTATATTTTCTATATGTATACTTGTGTAGGTAGAAATTTAACTGACAAGTTTTTGACTCCATTGTCGGGGAATTGTTTCTAAAATTTTTACTAATATTAATACAAAGCAATTTAGTCTTACTTCAAATTTATTTTTATTGTGTTAATATTAGTTTTTGTTTGCTTGTAGATATCTTTGGTCATTGTATGCAAATAAAAAACAACTTTAATCTTGTTCCTTTTGATCCTAAGATAGAAAGAACTTTCAGAAGACATCAAAGGGAGAATTTGCAAGTTGCAACTTTAAATCTTACAATGGCTTAGGATAACAACAACAATAGCAACAATGCCATTAATCTAGTTCTTGAAGAAAGTAGAGCACTATGGGATTATGTTGTTCCTCTTTTGCAAGGTTTACACCAAAGCATTAGAAGTCCTTCCATCAATGCAAATAGTTTTGAAAATAAGCCAACTTACATTTAGATGATTTAGTCTTTAGTCCAGTTTGGTGGGTTACCCAATGATGATCCTATTTCTCATTTGGTGAATTTCTTGAAAATTTGCGATACTTTCAATTATAATGGAGTAACTGATGATGCTATCAGATTGAGACTATTTCTATTTTCTTTGAGGGACAAAGTAAAAAGCTGGCTCAATTCACTTCCTAATGGGTTTATTACTACATGGGAGGACTTGTCTCATAAGTTTTTAGCAAAATTCTTTTTGTTTGCCAAGATTGAGAAAATGAGGAACGATATAACCTCATTTACACAATTTGAAAGTGAATCCTTGTATGGAGCTTAAGAGAGATTTAAAGAACTACTAAGAAGATGTCCACATAATGGGATTCTTGATTGGTTGCAAGTTCAGACATTTTACAATGGGATGGTTGGCTCAATAAAAATCACAATTGATGTTGCTGCTGATGGGGCATTAATGGGTAAGAATGTTGCAGATGCTTGTAATCTGTTGCAAGAGATAACCTTAAATAATTACCAATGGCCTTTGAAAAGGTCTAGTCCTAAAAAATCTATCAAAGCCTGTGAAATTGATGCACTTAGCACCTTAATTGCACAAGTAGCTGCATAAGTGGTTGCATTATCTAAGAAGTTTAATAGATTAGGAGTTCATGCTGTTCAAAATTCATTTGCAGTTTGTGATTTGAGTGGAGATGGTCGTTCAAGTGATCAATGTCCATACAATTCTAAATCAACTCCATTTGTGGGAATCTTCAACAGGCAGCAAAATAATCATATTCCAATACATATAATCTTAGTTGGAGAAACCACCTAAATTTTTCATGGAATAACAATCTAGGGCCTTCAAATCAAAAACCCATCATGCCTTCTAGTTTTCAACAACAAGCTAGACCACCAATTCTTGAAAAGAAGCCCCAAGTGGAAGAACTTCTCCTGCAATATATATTAAAGAATGATGCTATAATTCAAAGCTATGGAGCCTCCTTAAGAAATCTTGAGACCTAAATGGGACAGCTTGCAAATTCCATCAACAATAGACCTCAAGGTACCGTACTAAGTGACACACAAGTCAATCCCAAAGGTAAGGAACACTTTAATGCAATTACCCTTAGGAGTGGAAAAGAAGTTGTAGGGGTAAGTGAAAAATCAATTGAATCTTCAAAAGAACATGTAGATGATGATAATATAATTGTTGAGAAAGAAGTTAAAGTGGAACACAAAATAATGGGAAAGCTACAAATCAAGTAAAGTTTTTAGCAAATTATCTTCCACCACCATTCCTACAAAGGTTGCAAAAAGAAAAGCTTGATAAACAATTTGAGAAATTTCTCAATGCCTTTAAGAATCTCCACATAAATATCCCTTTTTTTGAAGCTTTGGAAAACATGCCAAGCTATGTTACATTCTTGAAAGACATCCTAGCCAAGAAGAGGAAACTAGAAGATTTTGAAAGAGTGACACGTACTGAGGAGTGATAGGCAATTATTCAAAACAAGCTTCCACCAAAACTTAAAGATCTAGGGAGTTTTTCAATCCCTTGTACTATTGGTAGATTTAAATTTATTAAAGCTTTGTGTGATTTGGGTGCAGCTGTTTCAATCATGCCCTCGTCAATTGCTGAGAAATTTGAACTTAATGAGGTACAACCTACTACAATTTTTTTTGCAATTAGTAGATAAAACAATTAAGTACCCTTTTGGGGATTATTGATGATGTATTGGTTAAAGTTGGGCATCTCTACATTCTGGTGGATTTCATTGTGCTTGAGATGGAAGAGGATGTGGAAATTCCTTTAATCTTGGGATGACCATTCGTGGCCACTGCAAGGGCAATCATTGATGTGAAGGAAGGCAAGATAACTTTTAAAGTTGGAGAGAAGGTAGTTGAGTTTAATATTTTCAATGCAAATAAATATCTAGCTTTTCAGATTGTTGCTATAGAGTGGAGATAGTTGTTGAAGGCAAGTTGATCCTATTTCTTCACCTACAAATGAGCAAGCACCAATCTTTAAATTTAAGCCACCACTTCCGCCCGTTAGACCCAAGTAGCAACCGAAGGAGCATCCTCTACCACCATCTAGTTGTCTTTTCAAGATTGGACAACACGTAATGATGTTTTCTCGATCATTCTTCAAGCTTTTTCCATGGAAACTCAAAGCAAGATGGCGGGGTCCTTTCAAAGTGGTAAAGGCATATCCTTGTGGAGTACTAGAGATTTATAGCAATGATACTAACAAATTCATGGTTAATGGACTAAGGCTTAGGTCGTATTTTAAGGATGAAGAACTACAAAAAAGGGGTGCTATAGTCAAGCTAATGACTATAAAGATGTGTTTCTTGGGATGTAACCCAAGTTCCTAAACTTCACTCACTTTAGTATTTATTTTCTTTAATTTATGATTTATTTCTTTTGTGTGTCTTTGGATGTTTCTTGTCTAGTCTAATTTGTTTGTCTTCATCTTATAGGGTCATCAACATCAATTTTAATTTCAATCTCAATTTCAATTTTATTTTATTTTATAAAAAAAGCACTGCGACCCTTAAGGGGAAAGTCATGACACTAGGAATTAACGATAAAAGGGCTTGAAATAAAATGTTTTAAGGCCGCGATGCTACATCTTTAGAGTCGCGGTGCTAAAACCTCGAAACGTAATGCTTCTAATACTAAACACACGAGAGCCGTGGTGTTGGATTGAGGCCTATCCCTAACCTTTGTTTAACTCCTCTTTTTCTCTTCTTTTCTCCTATTCTCTCGTCATCCACCTCCCTCCCTCCCTTCTTCGCCAGTAGAATGATTTTGGTGTAAATGAAGAGGATGACCAGCAAATTGCAATTACGACGATAAGGGAGTATTCTTTATCTTTCTTTCTAATTTTCTTTTATCACATTGAGGATAATGTTTTATTCCAAGTTTGGGGGAGTCTTTTAGTATTTATTTAGTTTATGCTTTCGTTATGTTAGGTTTATTTATTTTTATTTACTTTTAATTATTTTTGCTTTTATTTTAAGTTATGTTTTGCATGTTTTATTTGTGTAAAAAACAATTAAGATAGTTTGCACCTTATACATGATTTTCCCAATCATAGGATGATAATTTGATTATTCTGTAATTCTTAGCTTTTGAGAAAACATATAGCTATGATTTAATTTTATGTGATATTCTTGTGTTGGCTTTATATTAGAATGTGACTTCTAATAATTTGAGCATCATATTTTTTTGCTTAGAATTTTTATGTGATTTTGAGAAAGTTTATGTTGATAAAAAGAATAGTGCAATCAAGAATTCTAAAGTTTGTTTGATTTTCTTTCGAGGCAAAATACTAGATAACACTTAGGATAGGAAATGATTTAGGCCATCTTTGGATCGTTTGGGCCTTATTGAGCTACCTTGTCATATATTTATCCTTAGTCACCCATTTTAAGCCTAAATTACCTTTTCTTTGTATATACACAAGTATATTAGCCTTAGCCTTTTTATTTAATTTCAACAGTTTAAACCTTTCACCCTTAAATACTTTGATATTTCTATGAAGCGTATTGAGCTTAAAGATAAATTGAGGGAGAAAAATGAGAAAAAAAAAAGGCGATGGAATTTACCCCTTGTTCACAATTGTTAACAATAAGTTTGGGGGTGTAAAAGAAAAAAAAGAAAAAGAAAGAAAAGAAAAAGAAATAAAGTGTGTTGTACAAAAGCAATTTTACTTTAAGTTTGGAGGTGCTATAAAATTTTACTGAGCTCTTTGTAGGTCCTAGATTGATTAAATGTTTAGGGTGAATTTAGGCCTAAAAATATCCTGTATCATACCTTGACCCTAGCCTTACATTATAAGCTTAATAAAGACCTATTGATCCTTAAATAAGTGTTATTTTACGTTAGTGGAGAGAGAAATAATGTAAAGCCCGACCTTATAAAATACTATTTATGACTTACATGTGATGATAGCATGATTGCATGCTAAGAGAGTCCCGAAAAATTTACAAAAGTCGGTATTGTACCTAGAGGTACAACAAAGTTTATTTAATCCTCGAACTGGATCAAATAGGAATTTTAAGGTGAGATTAAGAGTTTCACAGTTCATGGATGACTTAAAATGGTAATTTGGAGTTTAAGGATCAATTTGGAGTCAAATCGGAATTTTCACTAACTAGGGGTAAAATGGTCATTTGCCACTTAGGGACAAAATGGGAATTTTAGAAAAGAATTTTGGCCCCATTTGACTTATTGGAGTATAATTTGACTTATTGAAGTATGATTTGAGGTTTAGAAGTGAAAAATTTTAATTTCGGTATAATTTGGAGTATAGGGGTAAAATGGTAATTTT